>NW_008658689.1:0-9720 GCF_000695815.1 Acanthisitta chloris
CTGGATGTGAGAATAAAGTTTTTTACTCTTAAGTCTGGTGAGACACTGGCACAGGTTGCCCAGGGAGGCTGTGGCTGCCCCAACCCTGGCAGTGTTCACAGCCAGGTTGGCTAAAGCCTTGAGCAACCTGCTCTGGTGGGAGATGTCCCTGCCCATGGACAAGATGATCTCTGAGGTCCATTCCAGCCCTTAAATTCTCTATGATGTGAGCAGAAAGCTCCCGAGGAAGAATTTGAGGTAAAATGGTGGGTTTAGGTGGTTTTAGGTCAATCTTTTTGCCTGGCTGACCCCAAACTGCTGTGTGTGGCTCAGAATTTCCCTGCTGCTCTTCACCCTTCAGGGCTGTCGTGTTGGAGAGAGGCTGCTGCACTTTGGAATTTCAGGCAGAGCCAGAGATGTAATGCACAGAGCCAGCACAGCTCCAGCAAAATGACTTCCAGACACAAAGGACTGATATTGAATGTCAGCACTATTCCTATTCCAGCCTTTTCTTTTTTTTTTTTTTGTTCTCCAGGAGTGGAAGTTGCTTGGCCTGTGGGAAGGAGCCCTGCAGGAATTCTGCAGTCAGCCTAAGGCTTCTTTAAAAACAATATGTTAAAGTTGTTTAAAAATACTGTGGTTTTAAAGCTGCTTAGCATTTCTAGAGCAAACGAGCTTTATTTGGGAGCAGTGATGGGATTAATATTGATTCCTGAGCCATGTCCTGTGTGATGAGAAGGCATAAAGTGGTTACATTTAATGTTCTGTTACCCAACACACTGAACAGAAAGTGAAAACTGGGATTTCTTGCCCCTTGGCATACAATCCGTGTTTGAATCCTGTGATTTGGGGGCTGTTTGACCTTCCTCTTCCACAGGAACAACAAAACCCTTTTCCTCCCTTGGATTTATGCTGTGTGAAAGGCACAGCTCTGCTTGCCTGCCTTGGGAAGACAGAAGACATCCACCTGTGTGTTAGCTAGGTGTAGATTTGGGCTTCTTTTTCCACGTGATTGTGGTGATTTTAGCTGGTTTTATTTCATGGAGAAACTCCAAGTGAAAAAAACTGATCATCCCTGAGCTGCTTCAGCTGCAAATGGATGTGTGAGCTGTGTCATTCCACTAGCATGGAGTTGGTGCTTGTGTCAATGCAACCCTTTACATCCCCAAAAATGAGGAGTGGTCAGCAGGGATGGGAATGGGTGAGGGATTCAGAGCAGGATCCATGACAGGAGGGAGCATGGAGCAACTCATGGCAAAGCAGGGAGCAGCTGGAGGTGTTGGTGAGCTCCTGGACAGAATTTCCTGCTGTTCTCAGGCCAGATTCAGTCTGTGCATTCTTAGGAAGGGGAATATACTCCATGGGATGTGTGGTGACTCCCCAAGGGACCAAGCAGAGGGATGAGAGAGGAGCTGAGATCACAGCATGGTGAGAAGCTAACCCAGAGCAATGCCATGCCCAAACCTGCTGCACGTGGAGTTCAGGCTGTCCTGAAGTGGAGGTGATCTCAATTCCTGTGTTCCCAGGTGTATATCCTACCCCCAAAGTAGCTGGCACTGCCACCTGAAGCTGTCCCCAGATGTCACAGGCTGTGATACACCAACATCATCTCCCTGCTGCACATTGCAATGTGCAGATTGCTCCCCCAGGCCAATGTCATTAGCTGCTGGTGCTGATTTTGCCTCTCCCACTGCTCTCCTGGAGCCTCTCCCACCTGTGCCACATCTCACAGCTCACCTTTCCCTTCCTCCTCATGCTTCTTCCCTTCTCCAGGTGCTAGTGGCATCCTCTCCCTTCCCAGCAAAGCCCCAGGGCATGGCTGTGTGCCTAGGAATCCCAGCACACAGGCTAGAGGGAGTATTTTGGGGAGGGAAGTGGTGGGATTAGGTTTGCCAAAGTCTGTTATTGGCACAGTCCATGCAGGACCAGGTCCTTGCTGCTCCTCTTTTTGTAAAATCAAACCAGTGTAGGAGAGAGGGAGTTCTGCTTCTTTTCCAGAGGCTTCCACCCCCAAATTGTGTGGGGTTTTGGTGGTTTTTGGTGCATGGGGTCAGTGATGACACTGTTAAGATCATATTCTCAGTCCTGTGAACAAAGGGAACGTTTCTGCGTGCAGAGCCCAGATGTGCTGCAGGACTATGCTTAATATGGTTTCTTCGTTAAGGAAGAGCTTGGGCTTAGCTGAGGAGCAGTAGCTGAGGATCAGTGACACCCCAGCAGTGTTACCAACCCCCTTTACCTACCCCTTAGGAGTTCTGCTGAGACAATGCACTCCCTGTCCCACCCGAAGTCCTGGGAGCCGCTGCCACTCCTGCCGCAGCCTGCTGACACCCCCCGTGGCCAGGAGGGAACTTCTGCTGCACCTCTCGCCCGGCTCTAAACCCCTCCACTGAAATCAGGAGTGCTAAATCCCTCCAGGTATCCCCGGGCTCCTCCTCTGGATCAGTAAGTGGTCTGAAAACTGCTCAGGTGGCTCAGCACCGCGTGGTGTAGGCAGGACACAGCCACTCACCCCTGGGACACGTCACCAGGGGCATCTTTTCAGTCCTTCTTCACATCTAGTCCCAGTCTCCGTTGGTTCTGGAGGTGTGAAGGGCACTGCTAGGTCACCCACACCCACCTGAATTCCAGAGGTTGGAGAGCTTGGAGTTGTTCTGCTCTGCACAGCTTTTCCCCTCTGCATTCGAGGATGTGATGATCATCAAGGTTGGAAGAGACCTTTAAGGTGGTGGATCTGCTGGTGCTTGTTTTTCCAGCACTGCTCATTAGTTGCTACCCTCACAGCCCCAGTCCCACATGTCACTGCTGCTTTTCCAGGAGGCAGAATGGATTCTGCTGGATGTGGACTGGGATTCACTGATTTGCAGAGGTGCACGTGTTTGGATGAGGCAGAAGATAATCCTGGGGAGTTTGACTTCCATCCAGAAAGTTTTAGGGTGGTTTTATTCTTGGAGAAAACACTTCTTGTTTACATGCAGAATATTCAGAAACTCAGTTACTGTGTTTGGAAACCAAAGTGTTTAAGAAGAAATCACTTTGTAGGGGCTGAAGTTATCCCTAACCAGGGATAAGACACCAGTGCAACCTTCAGTTTCCAAATCTTGGTTTGCTGCTCTGTTCTTACAGCTAAAATTAAAAAACCTCCATAAAACCAACCAAGACAACCAACTCTTTATCTGATTTTATAAATCTGACAGTGTATGAACTTCAGGGTGTTTCACTTTTGCATTGCATCTTCAGAAAATCACTTCTTTTTTGAGTAAAAATCAAAAGAGGATTTTTCCAAGTGATTAGATTTGATCATTTTTCATAGTTAAGGAGTCATGGTAACATTTCTGTAAGGGAGCCAAGGTGCTGCTGCAAGTAGAAATAGAAAACTGAGGCATTTTATCATCATTCTGCTGGTGGTTTGAGACAACTAGCAGCCAAGTCCCTCCAGCTCACTCCCTGCCCCGTGGAGTGGGGAGAGAATCCAAAGGGTAACTGTGAGAAAATGTGGGGGTTGAGATCAGCAGTTTCATAGGTAAGGCAGAGCAAAACAAGGAAATCATTCCCTACTTCCCATGGCTGGGAAAACAGGACTCCATCACACCTAGTGGTGACTTGGGAAGGCAAATACATCACTCCCAACATTCCCTCATCCTTCTTCCACAGCATTATACCCTGACCATGACACCTTATGGTCTGGAACATTACCTGTTCCACAGTCTCCAGGTTCTCTATGTAGGTCTCTAAACTAAACCCCAATTTCTGTTACTGAGTCCATCCCCACAAAGTGTTGGCTCTTTGATGATGTTTTCCTAAAGGTGAGGTGGTTTTGGTTGCACATCCTGTTGTTTGCTCTGTGTTCTGCATCACTTGTTATGTTCTTCTGAGCCCACAGGCTGTGGCTGCCTGGTCAGGAGGGTGGTGGTAACCCATCATTCCTCTTTACATGGTACAACAATATTCCTGGGTGGATAATCCATCAGGGATCTGATACAGAATCATTAAGTTAGGACTAATCCTGACAATTCGTTGTTAGGAACTGCAGTGACAGGACAAGGAGTAATAGGGATGAATTGAATGAGGGGAAACTTAGGTATTAGGAAGAAGTTTTTTTTAGACCTTAGAGCCCCTTTCAGTGCCTCAAGGGGCTCCAGGAATGCTGAAAGGGACTTGGGACAAGGGATGGAGGGACAGTATACAGGGAATGGCTTCCCACTGCCAGAGATCAGGGATAGATGGAATATTGGGAGGAAATACTTCCCTGTGAGGGTGGTGAGACACTGGCACAGGTTGCCCAGGGAAGGAGTAGATGCCCCAACCCTGAGTGTTCATTCCAGGTTGGATAAAGCCTTGAGCAACCTGCTCTGCTGGGAGATGTCCCTACCCAGGGCAGGGGTTGGAACTAGATGACCTTACGGTCCATTCCAGCCCCTTAACATCCTATGAAACTACAGTTTGGAAAAGACCTCCAGGATCAAAACTTCTCAGACCGTAAACATGAACCTTTGGGTTGTTGTGGACAGAAATCACAGGAAATACAAATGTTGCAGCTGCTGTTTCAGTTCTGGTAATGACTAAGCAGAGTTCAGTTTGGTTTTGCAGCTCTGTTCCAGTTGTGTGTCTAATCTTGTGAAGTGTCTCTTTCTCCCAAGATGTGAGAAGTACTTAGAGCTCTCTGGACTCCAAAAATACATTTACAGCCCATTTATAGCTGCAGAAAAGGCACAGTTTGGCTTCAAAGGGTCATGCTCCTCTCCTGCTAAGCACCTGTAAATAGTGATTTGTGATGCCTATGCATGATGTGACCAATTTTGGGGTTGGTTTATCTCAGACCAAATGGTTCATCAGCACTTTGGGCTCATTAAGAATGGATTGGCTCCAAATTTGGGGGAATTACTCCAGTTGTTGGCCATTAAATAACAAGTGAACATCTGTGGAAGGGAAAAGCCAAACAGCTCTGGGCTGTTCTGGAGAGTGTTGGGTGTTATTCCTAGACAAGGAATTGCTGAGTAAGAAATGCCTCCCTGGAAGAGGATCTTCAATCTTCTCCATGTGGGTCATGACTGTCATCATCTCTCAGTGAGAGTTTAATCCCAGCCAGGTTTGAGGAGGTGTTTGTGTACCAGTTCCTAACCACCTACTTCCAGCAGGTTCCTGGGACTCAGCTCCCCTCAGGCTGCAGCATTCCTTCCTTTCACCCAGGCCACCTCAGTGGGGTTTGAAGACTCTTAATTCACAGCAGATCCAAATCAAAATCTGCTTTTGAAAGACCAGAAAAAAAAAAAGAAGTAGTTGCATAGTCAAGCTAAGACTTGTGACACTTTCATGGTGCATAGCTGAGGGTTGAAATCCCAATTAGTCATCCCTGGTGTGAGAAAGGTGAATTCAGGTAATGAAATGAAGCTCCTGAGAATTCCCTAACCCAGACCACACTCTGTGTCCCTCACTGATGGGAATGTTCTCAGTTTAACTGGAAGTTACCACATCAGGATGTGTTGCCATCACTAATTCATTTCTGGATCTAAACCACTTTGGCTTGGGTGGTTAAAATCTTACCTCATTTCCTGATTTCTGCCGCATTGTAGCAAATATTTGTTATTTCAGTGTCCTTTGTGCTGGTTTCTGTGTAGGTTTAGGGGTCTACACATGGGTGAGGCACAACGTGGGCACCAACACAACTGTGTTTGCAGTTTTCTCCTGCTCCTTGTCAAGATATTCACAGGGAATTGTCTGCTGTTCTTCCTGATTTCTCTCCATCCTCCAATTTCTGGCCTCTGGAAATGCCAAGGTGTGAGGGGGAGGAATTGCTCAGCACTAACAAGGTGAACTATCAAAGTTCCATGAGCAGAAGTGTTGGTATCCAAGTGTTGCTTATACTCCCAGGGAATGAGGGTGGTGTGTCCTGTGCTAATTCCAGCTCTGACCTGATGCTTGTCTGAGGAATATAAAGCAGCCCTATTTTTATCTTGTTTAGAAATTGAAAAAATTCAGAAGGGGGAAACAACAAAGAAGGATGAGGAGGAGAACTACCTGGATTTATTTTCCCACAAGAATATGAAACTGAAAGAACGAGTTGTGATCCCTGTCAAACAGTACCCCAAGGTGAGGGCCAGAAAAAGAGCTTTACTCAACCTGTCGTTTGCTTATTTGCTGTGGATTTTGTGGCTGTCAAAAGTGTCAGCAGGAGTTAATCCAGTGTTCCACCACAGCTGTGGAATTTTTTTTTTCCTCTGCAGGCTTTGTAGGATCTCATTTCTAATATATCACATTTCTGGAATTTCTTGGGATAAAGCTAAATGGTGATGTTTAGCTCAGAGTTTTTCCTGCTAGAATAGACACTTCCATATGCAGAGCTTTGTATCTTGCAGTTTAAAACTTATTGAGCTCGTTAAGAGTTGCCTGTAAAGCTGCTGCAGAGTAGAATTCAACACTTTAAACACTCAAAGGGAGTTAATTAAGCTTAATTGTTTGGTGGAGCATTTTTTTATGGAAAATGTTTGGAAACTTGAATTTTCCTGTGTATTTTTGGTCGAGTTTTTTGGTGAGGGATTTCAGGAGAAAAGGGAGTGAGTGATTTATTTTAATTTTTTTTTTTGTCAGCCAACAAAACATTCAGGAAAGTTTTTGTTAATGCTGTTGAGCTCTGGAGCTAATTTGTTTTTTGTTATTTTCTTCCCTTCCAGTTCAACTTTGTTGGAAAGATTTTGGGACCTCAAGGCAACACCATTAAAAGACTTCAGGAAGAAACTGGTGCTAAGATATCTGTGCTGGGGAAAGGCTCAATGAGAGATAAAGCCAAGGTAAGGACACACACCTCATTTCTTCCAGGGGGGGAATAAGTGGCTCTCAAAGCATTTGATCAGAGATTAAACCATTGAAATCCCAAAGCAAAGCAGTGGGAATTGTCCTGTGTGTGTTGGGAGAAGCCTGGACTGTGTGTTTGGGAGGATTTGGGGACATCTTGTGCTATCCTGAGCCCTTGGCTGCAGAGATAGCTGATGTGAAAGATGAAATATGAAGTTCATAAAACAGGAGTTAATCCCAGCTACTCCCTGAAGAGTCATTCACTAAAGGAATATGTTTCTCTTCCATAAAAAAAACCTCCTTTATTTCAGCTGTTCCCTCTGAAATCCTTAAACCCTGATGGTTCATGGAAGATGTTGGATGTTCCTGGTAATCTTTAATGAATCACAAAGTGCCAAGAGGTGGTTTTTTCACAGAAAAAAAAAAGAAAATAATGGGGTTTTTTTCTTCCTGCTTATTCCCCCAACTGAGCTCACAGTCACCAGAGCTGTAACCTAATTCAGATTTTGCTTCAGCAGCATAAAAAGCTTTTACACTTGAGCTCGTTTGTAGCCTCTTGAATAACTAAACAGTCTGAAAAACAGATACCTAAGAGCAGAGTTAGAGAAACTTGTTGGAGCTTCATGAAGTGGTGCAGGAGCACCTCAGGCAGAGAGGTGGTATGGAAGAGGAAGAGCAGTGCTTGGATATGAGTGTTCTGGGATAGAACATGGAGTGACCTCAATGCAGCAGCAGAGTAGAGGCAGCTGGGAAAAGGTGGAAGGTGTCGATTACATGTGGCTTGTAAAACTCTATATACCCATGATCTGTGGCCAAAATGCTTTCACAGGCAGTTCCTGTCAAGGCTTTAGAAAATAGACAACAGAAAAGTAGTTTCTCTGCATCTTAGCTAGAGTTAGGACTCTCTGATGTGCTTCATTCCAGGAGGAAGAGCTGCGTAAAGGAGGAGACCCTAAATATGCTCATCTCAACATGGATCTGCACGTGTTCATCGAGGTGTTTGGCCCTCCCTGTGAGGCTTATGCTCTGATGGCTCATGCCATGGAGGAGGTCAAGAAGTTTCTTGTTCCAGTATGTATGCTGCCAACCTTTGCTTTTGGAAGGAGGTGAATGGGTGGTGAATCTCTCAGGATGGGTAAGGTTGGCACAGGGGAAGCTCAGACTGCAGGAGCTGGTGTAGCTCTGAGGAGTGTGGAAGCTTCACATGACCCTGTTAACCTTCCATGAAGGCAGTTAGTATTCCCCTAACCATAATTAGAAAGAGATACACTTAGAGGGCAATGGTATGGAGCACTTGGATTTCTCTCCCAGTAGGAGCTGGTAGCTTGTCTAGCTCCATGTGCCAGTTTTAGTGGGAGAATTAAGTTTAGCCATGTCATAGTTTTTTAGGGGTTGGAATGGAGCATAGAGATCATCCAGCCCCAACCCCCTGCCCTGGGCAAGGACACTTCCCACTAGACCAGGATACTCAAGGTTTTATCCAGTCTGGAATGAACATTGCCAGGGCTGGGGCTGCCACAGCCTCCCTGGGCAACCTGTGCCAGTGTCAGGCATGGGAGAGCCTTCTTGGATGGATTCCTCTGACTTGGAACTGAATGTAGAAATCCAGCTGGAAAACTTCCTTGTCAGGTCACAAACTAAGGACGGAGAGTGGTGTTTGCTCTGCTCTGAAGAGGAGGTGTGAGGTTGAGAAGGGTGACTGCCCAGGCAGCTCAGGAGTGTTCAGTGCTGTGACTGTTTTCTGAGACCTGTTAAATCAGCATTTCTCCTGCTTTAAATGTGTGGATGAACCTCTTTTTGCTAACGAAGCATTTATACAGGTGCCACTTGTCACCTGCTTGGGGATGTCTTTTACTGGTCAACTTTATTTGTGCCTTCATGGCAGTTCTGTGCCAGGACTGTGCTGGGATGGCAGAACTTGGAGGATTCTCTCACATGTTTTAAAATGAGTGTTGTTCACTAAATCAGGGAAAAACAAGATGGGCAAGAACCAGGCAGTGCTCCTGGCAGGTAGAGAGATGACTATCCCTCAGTGCTGCGCTCCACAGGAGAGCTTGGAAGTCCTTCCTGAAGCACCAGGGGTGGGTGGAACTCGGGAGTGTGGAGCAGCATATGGATGCTGTGTGATTTCCTGAGTCTGACACAGAGGGGGGAGGAGAGATTGTGATGTGAAGTGTCTTTGAAGGAAAGAGGTCATCTTCAAGGAGCCCCCGGGACGAGCAGAAGCTCAGCTTGCCAAAGCAGGCGCTCAGCCTTGCTATTTAAAGTGTCTTCTCTAGCTCTGCCTTCAAACCATGTGTTAAACTGGGGAAAATTGACAGAGAAGTCACAGTGGAAGTCAGCAGTGCTGTGAAGACACATCTGGTAGGAGACTCCTCACTTTGTGGTGTTGCCATGGCACTGGGAAGACCCTGGGTGTGAGGCTCAGCCTGCTCAGGGGGTGGGGTGTGCTGAGGTCACCAGGGATCTGTGCTAATTCCTGCCACTGGATGCCCTCAGGCCTTAGGAACCAGAGCCATCCTGCATTCTGAGGGTTTAACAAACCAGCTTGGATTTGCAGATGGCTGTTTGCTCTCATCAGGCTGCATCCTAACCCCTTTCCTTTGGGAATGGGGGCACAGCAGTGTGCTGTTCCCTTCTGTGGGCTCATTGCCTCTTGCCTGTAAATGGAGCTGTGGGGTGAGATGTGTCTTGCCTGACTTCACCTCTGAGCTCTCCAACCCTTGCACACAAATCTTGCCAACATCCCTGGGATGCCAAACATCAGGAACCTCTCTGTGGGAACTCCTGGAGACACAGTGCTGTGGGCTTGGAGAAAGCTGCAGTTGTGACCTGTTCCCCCCCTGAGCAAATGCCAGCAAAGCTAACAGCAGGTTTGAATGTAGGATTTTCCAGTTATTTTCATTCCAGCAGGGTAGCCTGGGGTATCCCAGAGCACAGACTGGCTAA
>NW_008658689.1:9757-24453 GCF_000695815.1 Acanthisitta chloris
GATATGATATATCTGCCAGGAGCAATTCCTGGAGCTCTCCTACCTGAATGGAGTGCCAGAACCGAATCGTGGCCGAGGAGTCCCTGGCAGGGGAAGGGGAGCAGCTCCACCACCTCCTCCACCTGTTCCAAGGTATCTTTCCCAAAAACACAGACCTGGAAATGCTTCATCTTGCTCAAATTTGTCCTGTCAGAGGAGGTTAAGCTGCATATCTGCCAGGAGCAATTCCTGGAGCTCTCCTACCTGAATGGAGTGCCAGAACCGAATCGTGGCCGAGGAGTCCCTGGCAGGGGAAGGGGAGCAGCTCCACCACCTCCTCCACCTGTTCCAAGGTATCTTTCCCAAAAACACAGACCTGGAAATGCTTCATCTTGCTCAAATTTGTCCTGTCAGAGGAGGTTAAGCTGCTTGTTCTGGCACATCATCTGTTGGGCTCGACCTTGGCGTTTGCCCAAGGCTTTCCACCCTGCCACCCATTGTTTTGCATGTTTTGAGATGTAACCTGACAGAGTGTGTGTGTCTTCTGTGTTATTTGGATGTCTGTAATCAATAGTTTTATCAAGTAACCTCTCAAAATCTGACCTGTGAAGCCATGGGTGGATAGATGTGGTGCAGCCTTCAGCAGAACAAGCACTGTCAGTTCAATCCTGCCATGCTTGGAGGGCTCTGGGATGGTGTTTTTCTGTCAGGGCTGTCAAGGCTTTTGGGATAAATGGGCAAGAAAACTGTTAGTATAGTTCTTGCCTCATTACCTGTTTCATGGGGTAGTGTCTTTTGCTTAGAACCATAGAACCAACAAGGTTGGAGGAGACTTCTAAAATCATCAAGTCCAACCATTCATGTCACTGCTGTAACCCCTAAACCAGATCCTCCAGATCCAGCATCTTAAACACTTCCAGGAGTGGTGACTCCACCTCCCTGGGCAATATTCCAGTGGCTGAACACCCTCACAGGGAAAACATTTTTCCTGACATCCAATATGAATCTGCCTGTTCAACCCAGAAATGTTCCTCCTCATCTCAGCAGTGAGGCCTGACAGTCACTCCAGGTCAGGGAGAGAGGTTTATTTGAAGTGAACTGAGAAATTACCTGCCCAGAGTTGTGTCAGCTTCATTCCTTTGTCTGTACAACACCCAGTGCAGCCAAGCTCATCCCCGAGGAGGTTTGTGTGTAAACCCTGGAGCACAACAGAGTGAATAATTCGCATGCTGCTAAAGAATTCATGGCTTGGTTGATAGCACTGAATTTAACCATCAAGCTGTTGCTTTTTCAAGCAGATCTAAGTGTTTGTGCCACCTGCAGCATCCAACACGTGATGAGCTCACAGTCCTTTTCTCTCCTTCCAGGGGCCGTGGGGTTGGTCCTCCTCCTCCTCCTCCTCCTCGGGGGGCCCTGGTGCGAGGGGCCCCAGTCAGAGGGGCTATGGGCAGGGGAGCTGCAGTAGCCCGGGGGGTTCCTCCTCCCCCAGCAGTGAGAGGGGCTCCTGCCCCCCGAGCAAGGGCAGCTGGAATCCAGAGGATACCCCTCCCACCACCTCCTGCCCCGGACACCTACGAGGAATATGTAAGGAACTGCTTGGCATCGAGGGGGGTGGGTCAGGCCAGGTGCTCTGACTGATGGGGGTTTGCTGTGGGGAAGTGACCACCAGAGATCACTGGGATGGTGCTGAAGTCACCAGGGATCACTGGGAGCACCAGGGATCACTGAGATCACCAGGGATGGTGCTGGAGTCATCAGGGATCACTGAGATCACTAGGGATCACTGGGATGGTGGTGGAGTCATCAGGGATCACTGAGATCACCAGGGATCACTAGGATGGTGGTGGAGTCATCAGGGATCACTGGGAGCACCAGGGATCACTGAGTTTACCAGGGATCACTGGGATGGTACTGGGATCATCAGTAACCACTGAGATCACCAGGGATCACTGGGATGGTGCTGGGATCATCAGTAACCACTGAGATCACCAGGGATCACTGGGATGGTGCTGGGTGACAAGCTCCAGCCTTGGGCATGAACTGACTTCCAATTGCATGATAAATATGAGTATGATTCATTCGTCCCAAGCCACAGGAGGTCTCAGCTACCTCTGTCTCATGGCTGAGCCCCTTCCCTGTGGCTGGCAAGGATTTCCAGGCTCCTCTGGAAGCTGCTGTGGGCTGGAATCAGCTCTGCCATCCCTAGGGCATTAACCTTTGGCCCTTCCATGAACACTGTTTGTGTCATCCTCTGTTTCAGGGCTATGACGACACATACGCAGACCAGAGCTATGAGGGGTATGAAGGCTACTACAGCCAGGGCCAGGGGTGAGTGTGTTCTCTCTTCTGAGGAATTCATGCATGACCTTGTCGGTTTTTTTTCCCCTATCTGAAGGGAATGGAAACACTCCTTTCTGAGCCTGAGCTTTAGGTAAAGTGCCGTGGGAAATAACAGGAACAGTGTTGGGCATCTTTGTTTTCCCAGTGCTCGTGCAAGTTATGTGAGTGTGAGAAAGTGATTTCACTGTGTAACCACCTAATTGCTCTTCCAGGGACACAGAATACTATGATTATGGACATGGGGAGGCACAGGAAACCTATGAAGCTTATGGTATGTGTGGGAATGTTGTTGTCTTGACAGGGAAAGGGCTGCATGTAGCTGGGAATTGCTTGTGGTCAACCAGCTGTTTTGCCAGAGTCACTTCATATCCTGAGCAAAAAAATAAAAAATAAAAAATGAGGAGAACCTCAAGTAGTTTTGGTAGTAGAATATTTATATGCAGTTCTGGGGTTTAGATTCTTATCAAACTTGATTGTCTCAAAGGTGACACTAAAAAACTCCATTTTTGAACTATGGAAATGTCTTCATTTCCTTGTAGCTTTGGAATATTTTAAGAGCTCTGGATTTCCACCCACAGCACTGCTTGTGCTGCAGTCTGGTTTGCATGGAGTATATTTTATAGGGTTCCATCTGCTTCCTTATCCTCAAAAACCCTCTACCTGATCCTGACTCTGTGCTATACATCGGCTCGAGGCATGGAATTAAATGCCATATGAAGGATTCTCTTTAGGTGGAACAGTTGTGCTCAGTATCACTTGAAGTAGTCTATGAAGTGTAGCTAATTTGTATGGTGTAAACCCACCAACTTAGGCTAGACTGAACCAAAGTGTTGTGGTTTGACCCCAAGGAGCAGCCAAGCCCCACAGAGACACTCCTTCCCTCTGCTGGGATGGGGAGAGGATTGGAAGGGGAAAAGTGGTTAAGATAAACAGTTTAAAGGGAGAAGCAAAAGCAAGGTAAACCAAGGAATTAATTCCCTGTTTCCTTGGGAAGGCAAACATCATCCCTCCAAACATCCACTCTGCCTCCTTCTCCCCTCAGGGCTGTGTTTATGTTTTAAGTCACTTCCTACACCCAAGTTCTGGTTGATATCTGCATGTGGCAATGAGTAGGAATCCTCTTCCCCTCACTCCCCAAACAATCTTGGGCTGCTTTGGGCTGGTGTAGAGTTAATTTCCTTCCCAGTGGCTGCTGTGGGGCTGAGTTTGGATTTGTGCTGAGCACAGGGTGGATGATCCAATGATCTTTTGTTAGTGCTCACCCAGAGCTAAGACCTTTCCTGCTCCTTGCACTGCCACACTGGTAAGGGACTGGGGAAACTGGGAGGGGACAGAGCCAGGACAGCTGACCCCAGTGGGATATTCCAGGATACATGACATCATAAGTCTTTTTCCTAGGAGGGTGGTGAGACACTGGCACAGGTTGCCCCAGGGAGGCTTTGGCTGCTCCAACCCTGGCAATGTTCATTCCAGGTTGGATAAAACCTTGAGCAACCTCTGGTGGGAGGTTTCCCTGTCCAGGGCAAACGGTTGGGAATAGATGATCTCTAAGCTCCATTCCAACCCCTTAACCTATGAAACTCTAAGTTCCCAAAGCTCTTAATGGCATAGAATTCCATGTGATTTGAAACAATCCCTTTCACAGAGCATCTGAAGGTATGAATGAGGACAGGTAGTGATGCTAATGACCATCTGGAGGAATTTCCTGGGATCCCTGGGAGCAGGGAATCCCCTGTGTCATGCCAGGATTAGGGAAGCAGAGTGGTTAACGCTGTGTGTGTCTCCTGCTCCAGTCTCAGGATGTTCCTGCTTTGGGTTTAGGTTGTGAGAAGTTCAAATTCAGGTGCCTGAGCAGGACTGTTTTCCAGTCTGAGCTGCACTGGAGCAGACAGCTGCTCCCAGGAACGTTGGCTCTTTCCTGCCTTCAATGCCTTGGTTTGTTTCCTGAGTTAGTCACGGAGCACAAAGAGCCTTTTGTGCCTCCTGCTTGGTAGGAGAGCAGTGGTGTCAGATGGGATTGGGAGGCCAAAATGCTCATTGTACACTTGGCATGGAGTTGCCACAGCTAATCTGTTTATCCACAGTAATTTCCTTTGGTCTCTGCTTTCATGAAAACAGAATTAGAGAAATAAATCACTGAGCCAGGCTGGAGACAGTTTGGAGAAAGTGGGAACGTGTCCGTGGTGGTGGGAGCAGGCTCAGCTGTCTGGGGACACTTGATTTCATGAACTGGTGACCTGCAGAGACTGGCAGGCACTCAGGGGTGGATGCTGCAAGCACTAATGAGAGCTGAGCTGGGAAATTTGGGGCTGGAGCTGGTTCAGGGACAACAGGGATGTCAACTCCATGTGCTTTGCTGGTGATTTGTGGAGTCCTGGAATTATTTGAGGTGAAAAGGAGCTTAAAGCTCATCTCCTTCCACCCCCTGCCATGGGCAGAGACACCTTCCAGGAGCACAGGTTGTGTGGCAGAAGGGTTTGGGCTGTCCTGTGGAGTGCTGTGTCCTGTTAGCTGCTTCAGCACCAGCAAGTGGTGTCTGTCTGCTCCCAAAACAGGAGCAGCTGCTCCATGAGCTGTGAGTTTTCCTGCATTCACGGAGGGTTGAAGTCAAAAACAGACAGTGCCTGGAAATTCTGTGGACACTGTTGTCCTCCTGCAGTGTAGGGATGTCATTATTCTGGCACAATTATCCAGGTCCTGCCTTGCCTGGTTAGTGTAGGAAGAGACAGAGAGGGGATCCCATCAATCCATGCAGATGTCTCCCAGGGGTGTCCAGAGGATGGTGCCAAACTCTTTCCAGTGATAGGAGCAATGACCATAAACTAAACCACAAGAAGTTCCACCTCAACATGAGGAAGAACTTTCTTACCTGAAGGCTGAGAGAGTTGGGACTGTTCAGCCTGGAGAAGAGAAGGTTGTGTAGAGACCTCAGAGCTCCTTCTAGGAGCTGAAGGGGCTCCAGGGAAGCTGCAGAGGGACTGTGCATTAGGAACTGGAGTGATAGGATGAGGAAGAATGGGGATAAATTGAAAAGAGGCAAATCTAGATTAGATATTAGAGAGAAATTCTTTGCTGTGAGGGTGGTGAGACGCTGGCACAGGTTGCCCAGGGAGGATGTGGCTGCCCCAACCCTGGCAGTGTTCAAAGTTAGGTTGGATAAAGCCTTGAGCAACTTGCTCTGGTGGGAAGTGTCCAGGCCCATGGGGCTGGGACTAGATGATCTCTAAACTCCATTCCAACCCCTTAACATACTATGAAACGGCAGTGACAGGACAAGGAGCAATGGGGAGAAATTGAACGAGGGAAATTTAGGTTAGGTATTAGAAGAGTTTTTTCAGTGTGAAGGTGATGAGACACAGGTTGCCCAGGGAGGTAGTGCATTCCCCAACCCTGGTGATGTTCACTCCAGGTTGGCTGAATCCTTGAGCAACCTCTGGTGGGTTTCCCTGCCCATGGGGTTGGCACTAGATGATCTCTAAGCTCCATCCCAACCCCTTCACATACTATGGAACTGCAGTGACAGGACAAAGAGCAATGGGGAGAAATTGAACAAGGGAAATTAAATTAGATATTACATGAGTTTTTTCAGTGTGAGGGTGCTGAGACACTAGCACAGGTTGCTCAGGGAGGCTGTGACAACCCCAACCCTTGAGCAACCTCTGGTGGGTTTCCCTGCCCATGGGTTGGCACTGGATGATCTCTAAGCTCCATCCCAAGCCTTTAACCCTCTATGATCCTCTGTTTTCCTTCTCTTTCCCCAGGACAAGATGACTGGAATGGGACACGACCCTCCCTGAAGGCCCCTCCGGCCAGGCCAGTGAAGGGGGGCTACAGAGAGCACCCCTATGGACGCTACTAAAACTCAAATTGAGGGAAAAATCCCACTTATGAGCAAACAGTTGTTACTGATTCTTGTATCTCCCAGGATTCCTGTTGCTTTACCCACAGCAGACAAGTAATTGTCTCCCTGTTTTTCTTCGTGGCCCTTTTTTCTCCCCACTTCATCCTCCCCCTGCATTTTGGCTTCTTGTATGTAGTACTTTTAAAAAGAGGAGTTAAATAGCTTTAGAAGGGAGCAAGTTTAATTTTTAATTTTTATTATTTTTTTTTTCAGTGTGTAGATGGCTTTTCTTTCTTTGTCTTTAGATAAAACAGAACTGTACCTTTTTTTAAGGAGAGAAAAAACCAACAAAACAACAAAAAAAAAATAGTTAAAAAATGTTAGTTTCCACAGTGGAAAAAAAAAATGCTTTGCTTAGCAGTTTGAAAATTAAGGTTTGGTTAAAACAGAGTTTGCTTTCCAGGAACCCATTAAAGGTTATAGTTGCAGAATCCCAAATTAGGCTACATTTCAAAATTCAGGGCTATTTTTTTTTTGTAAGCATTAAAAATCATCATTTAACAGAACAGCTGCTGCCACCACTTTAAAACAAAAAAAAAAAAGTAACCTCAGATGTCAAAACTTTCTTTAAAAGGAGATTTCTGGTGACTCTTGAAACTTCAATTCTAAATACAAAGGATCCTCCAACTGATTAAATAGCATTTTTGTTTTACTAAAGAGAATTGACTTTAAAAGCAAAATTAGATGTGTAAAATTGACTTTTCTTACGTGGATTTTGAAATCTAGCCCCCGTGCAGTGTTGAGATATGCTTGGGAAATTTTCCAGGGAAAAAGGGGTTCTTAGTTTGGGTCTAGCTCTAAACTTTTAAGGGGGAAAAAAAAACAAACAACAAAACATAACTCTAGCTGCCCAATATTTGCTAGCAGAAAGCAAAATATTCCATGAGTAACCCTGAACTCTATCAAATTCTCATTTTTTTCCTCATGCTTGGGGCAGATAATGTAGTTTAAAACTAAAACTTTCTCATTCTTAGCAGTGCCAACAACTTGTTCAAGTGTATCTCAGCACGAGCTTTACATAAAAAGGGACACTGCAGCTGAACAAAAAAAAAAAAAAAAAAAAGAAAAACAACCAAAAAAAAAAAACAAAAAAAAACCAAAAGGACCCAAAAGGACTCAAAAATTTTACTTTGTACATAAGCTAAAGTCCTAATTGGATTTGTACACTGTCCTCCCACTCTGTTCTGGAAGATTTAAACTGCTACATGTGTAAAGTCTGCCTAAATAGGTAGCTAAAATGTCACAATTGTCTGTCGCAATTTGTCAATAAAGTTTAGTCCTTTTTTAATCAAAGTAAATGTGATGAATTGTCATTTGTTTTGCTGGAGAGAGAAAATAGCTTTTTTTATTCATTTTTTTTCCTTCTTTTATATTTTCCTTTGGTTCTTCCAATCCATTTAAATTTAATGCTAAAGCTTTAATTGTCTTTTTTTTTTTTTTTTTCAAAAAACTTTGGAGAAAAATCTAAAAAAGTAATGGTGTTTTGGTTTTTTTCCTGTAATAGTCACAGGAAAAAAAAAAAAGAAAAGGTGATGGAGCTCATGGAATGAGCTTCAATTTAAACAACAACAAAAAAAGGAAATAAATTGTTTTTCACCCCCTGGAAGTTAAATGAGCTTCAATTTAAACAACAACAACAAAAAAAGGAGATAAATTGTTTTTCACCCCCTGGAAGTTGTTAAAAGCAGTTGGAGCTTGGACTGGGGCATGAATTTGCCTTGGCAAGTGGTTTCTTGGGTCTTAAAGTGACTGATTGAGCTCTCAGGTGGTCTCAGGATACTCCAACTCCAGAGCTTTTCGATGCTGGTTGAAGCAGCAAAAGAAATGCTGCAAATTCCAAGGCTTAGCTGCCACCAGGAGGAGAAGGAAGTTGCTCTTTGGTTAAGCTGATGCTTTTCCTACTTGGGAAAAAAAATGGGAAAAAAACCCCACTTGGGAAAAAAAAAAAAAACCACTTGAAAATGTCTTTTTGTTGACGAATTGTGCTCCTTAAATCCTTGTGAGAATGTGTGGATGTCTTAGGTGTATTATCTATAGCCACTGAAAAGTCAAGAGACATGAGAAAAATGGTTTGTGTTTCCCATCTCCCAAGTGAATTTTTACACCTCTTGAAGGGGGAGAAACCTAAACTACTCGGGGGTGAAAAAAAAAAAAAAAAGAAAAAAAAATTAGAACCATTAGGGAAGCTTTTAAGTACCGTGGTGGGAAATAAAAACCAACACCAACTGTGTTTGTAGATTGTTATTCAAGTGCAAATAACTTCTCAACGCTGGTTTGGAGTCAGATTTCAGGGCATAATGTGTTGCTTGAGGAAAAGATCACCCTATCCCCCCCTTTTAAAGGAAAGTTATCGCAGGAGAATCAGGATGTAAAGCTAACATGCATCGCAAAGCCCAAAAAAGGTAACCTAAATGTCTGATTTTAATAGCACATTTCTCTTTTCCATAAACTGTGACGGCAACTTGCATAAACTTTATCGAGCCAAGGCTTCAGATGGTGATTTTAATGTCAAAAAAAAAGAAAAACCAACAAAAAATGTTTAAAATAAAGAATTTTAAAAGAAAAAAAAACCCAACCAACCAAACCCACATGTTTCTGCCTAAATTAGCTCTTTAACTTGACTAAATGTGCCCTTGGAAAATGCACTGTGCTGGAAATGTGGGCAAAAAGGAATGGGCAAGCTTTAAATATGCAAGGATGGAAAATGAAAACTGAATATAGCTAGTCCTGCTACTGCCAAAAAAAAAAAAAAATCAACCCCAAATTCCTTAAAAATGTCAACTTTTCAGCCCCCCCTTCCCTCCCCTCCCCCAGGATTGCTCTTCCCTGTGCAATGTCCATAGCTCAGCAGAAGTTGCATGTTTTCCTTCATGTGTAATTGCATGCAGGAAGCCTTTTCTTCTCTTGGGGTTTTGATTTATTTTTTTTTTAATTTTGGGGGGAGATTTTCATGCTGCCATTAAGGAGCCTCACAAATGTCTTTCATTTGCAGGAGTCAAGAGTGCAGAGCTGTGAATCACTTGGGTGAGGAGGAGCAGGGGCAGCACCAAGTGGGTAAGTTTGTTTATTTTTACAACCTGTTGGAAGCTGCCAACATATTCCACGGGGGAGGAGGAGGAGGAGGTGGTGGTGGCACCATCTGAGCTGCTAAATTCGAGCCATTCCTCGTATTCCACACAAAGAAAAAATGGGAAGTTGCTCCCGTGGTTGATGCTCTTGCAAGAGGTCAAGGTGTGGAGGAGGTTCTGCCTTGAGCTCTCCTGCTGGGATCCTGTCAGGAAGGAGAGGTGTAAGTGGATTTGGGCAGAGGGAAATGGGATGTGTGTTCCTGGAGGAGATGCTGTGCTTGGGGAGGGCTCTCAGCAGCAAGGAGGGGTTAGATGTCATGGAATCACAGGTTGGGTTGGGTTGGAAGGATCATCTGGTTCCCAACCCATTACCATGGGCAGGGATTTGTTACCTGCTGCTGTGGGAATGGGAATTCTATAGGAGTCCACAGTGCACTCAGATTACACACTGCAGGTTTGAGAGCTTGTGCTGCCCAAGAACACCTTGTTTGTTCTGCCCCTTCTGGCCCCAGCAGTGGGATCTGAGACTGGATCTGGCTCCTGCCTGCTCAGTTTTTATGGATTCATGTCTGATGTCATTGTGAGTTGGCTCCATCAGTGATCCTAGGGCACATTTCATGGACTCATAGAACAGTTTGGGTTAGAAGGACCTTAAACCCCATCCAGTCCCACCCCCTACCACGGGCAGGGACACCTAGACCAGCCCAGGTTGCTCCAAGCCCCGTCCAACCTGCCCTGGAGCACTCCCAGGGATGGAGCAGCCAGAGTTGCTCCAACAAATTCCTTTCACAAATGAATGGAAGTGGTTGCAAACAGGTTGGTTACCTCAGTGTGGAGATGATCATACATCACTAGAGTGACCTACTCCTACAGCAAGGACACATCTTTCCCCTCAGGCCCCAAAGCTGCAGCCCAAAGCTTTTCCTTTGGGAACAGCTAAATGCTTCCTCTCCAATCCTGAGCTCCATAAATAAAAGAACAAGGACAGAAACCCTTGCAGTGCTGAACAAGCCTAACAGCTTCAAAGGACAGCCTGGGCATAGGACACAAAAGGACACAAATCTAATTTTACATGGAATTGTCAAGCTCCCCAAAGAGCTTCTCTTATCAGGAATATTAGGAACAAGGAAGAGGTAATGTGTGGAAACGCTGCAGCAGTGAGATTACCCTGAATTCCTTCCCTTTTGCCTTGAAAATTGGCTCCTGCTAAGGGGGAGTGATAACACGTCTGGATTTGTGGCCTGGTTATCAAATTCATCTTCATTTACAATGTAATTGGAACATCAATTTCCCTGGCACTGTCCCAATCTCTCCCGTTTCTCTCTTAATAGGCACAGCTTTTATATCAAGTGGAAAAGATTTGCTAGAGATCATCTATTCTGATGCAGTTTTTTACCCAGTAGAAGTGGATCTGGTGCTGCTGCTGCCTGGGGACTGATCCAGCTCGTGCCTTGCACTTGGTACATGTGTTTTATGTGCAAGACTTTTCATCTTCTGGCAAACTGGAAAGCTTAATATACATTGAAATATAACTGTCTGTGCTCCCCAAGTATTTTGCAAACATGCCCTGCACCATCTCCCTCCCTCCCACAGCAATACTCCAGGCAGATTCTAGCCTGGAGTCTGCAAAGAGCTCATTTGAGAGCCCAAAATAGCCATCAGCATCCGATGTGTCTCACAAAGATGCTCTAATTAGCCAGACATTCTGAGGGTGATGCAGGACTCGCTGGAATCTGTGAGGGATAAAGATTCCTTTGAGGCTGAGTCACCTCAATGACCTAAATAACCTTCCCTTTCCTGCTGGCACGTGGCTGCTGGAGGTGGAATTCTGCTGGCTGTGAGCTAACCACTCTTCTTCCAGCTCCTTTTTCCCAAAGGGCTAATCCACATGTTAGTATTTGTAGGATTTTGGGGAAGACCATGGACAAGGTGAAGCCCCTGTGGTGTTTGGCACTGTGCAGGGAGATGTGTGGCTGCTCTCTGAAAGTGTTTCCTGACAAAACTCTCCTTGGCAAGAGGAGCTTGGCTCTGGGAACATCCTCCTACTGCATTCCCATCTCCCCTGTCCCTTTCCTTGAGTGCTCACAGCTTCTCCAGCCTCTAGTCCAGCACTTGGGTGGAAATACTCAGCTTGGAGCTGGCACAAACCTGGACTTCATCCTTCCCTGGGAGGTCTCACAGTGCCCAGTTCTTCCTAGGGTCTTGGGTAGCCATGAGAGAGTGAAGCTGAGCTTGGAGGAGAAACTCCAGCTGGAATTCCAGAGGTATCCCCAGCAGCTTTTCCTGGAAGGAGATTGTTGTGCCCTGCCCAGTCCTTACCCCCAATTCCAAGTTGCTGTTCATAGTGTTAAGTAAAGCCAATGGCTATGAATTTTGTCGTAGGGAATTACGGATTTATGGAATGGGTTGGGTTGGAAGGACCTTAAAGCTCATCCAGTTCCACTCCCTGCCACGAGTTGGGACACCTTCCACCAGCTCAGGTTGCTCCAAGCCCCATCCAACCTGGCCTGGGACACTCCCAGGGATGAGGATTCCACAACCTTTCTGGACAACTTCCCTGTTGTATTTTACATCCAGCTCAGCCTTGTTGAAACCACAGTGCTCTAAGCCTTTACCTTGATGTGTCCCCCCAAAATTCCATCCTGGCTGAGCTGGGGTTAAGAGCACAGCTGCATTCCCTGTCCAGCTCTTCGAGCAGATGCTTCTTTTTGTACAGAATGAGGTTGTAAATTTGTACAAGAGCATCTGTCACAAACAGAGCCAAGAAAAACAAGTTGAGTGTGCACATCTTCCTTTCCTCAGCCCTCCTAGAGAGCACTGGGGCTGAGGGTGATTCCTGCAGCCTGGATAGACCCTCTGAGTGGCCCCAGAGGAGGAGAGACCAGCTGGGGATATGTCTGCTGGGAGATGCAGAGGAGAAGAGGCTTCTCTGGGAACGAGGACATATGGAAATCCTTTCATTTATAAACCTGTAACATTTTGGATGAGACACTGGACACGTGTCCTGTTTGCACACTGTGAGGGGATGGAATTCCTGCAGGTTAGACAGGACCCATAGGGATTCCTACCTCAATGGAGATGTTATTCCTCCTTTTCTCTGCGAAGATCTGTGAGCACAGAACACAAAGCTTTGCTGGTGCTGCTCAGCTGAGCCTTCCATTGCTGCCTTATGTTTCAGTGTTTGTTTCCACGCTCCTTTGGCTTCTCTTGCAAGGAGGGAGGAGTCTCCAAGGAGCTGATTTCAGAGCTCATCCAGTTAAGACATCATTTGCTTCGCTGTGGCTGGGAAATAGGAACCTGCAGGCTCCTGGGGAGTGTTGGAGAATCCTTGGATCCCATGAGAGTGGCAGCTGTGTGTTGAAATACTGAAATAAAGTGTTTTCTGATGGAGCTGTTACTTTTACTGCTGGATTTGGGACCAGGTATGAGCAAAAAGGTTCATACATCATGTTATAGATGCAAACCTGATATTTTTTAACCTGTCCATGTGACATTGGTACCTCCTGTTGCCCTTATATAGTTGTTCCTGGAAGACTGTTAAACCAGAGGTGTTTGGATACTCCTGTTTTTTGATTGCTCTGCCCAATCATAGTATCATTTAGGTTGGAAAAGACCTCCAAGATCATCAAGTCCAACCTGTGACCCATCACCACCTTGTCAACTAGAGCAGAGCACTGAGTGCCTTGTCCTGTCTCTCCTTCAACACCTCCAGTGATGGTGATTCCACCACCTCCCTGGGCAGCACATTCCAAACCCAATAAAGGATGAAAACGTAGCCCTGTGGAAGTTCATTCATTGCAGATTTGTCTTTCCCTCCTGCCTAGGCTGGTTCTCAGCATTGTATAATTCTCCATCTGCACTGAAGCATCAACACCCACAGGTTGAGGAAATCAATATAAAAACACTGTGGGTGGTTGGTAAAGATGCTGAAAACTGACCAAGGTGAATCACAGCATTAAAATAACTTGTATAGGAGTCTGTGAGCTCCTCCAGTGCTATTTGCTGAGGAGCCGTGGCCAGATGTTGGAAATGATTACTCAGCCCTGGCTGATTACAACTTCCTCACAGGGGAAGTGGAGGAGCAGCACTGATGTCTCTGTGACAGTGACATGACTCAAGGAATGGGCTGAAGTTGTGTCAGGGCTTGGTTAGGTTGGATATTAGGAGAAGGTTCTTCCCCCAGAGGTGTTTGGGCACTGAACAGCTCCCCAGGGCAGTGGGCACAGCCCCACGGTTCACAGAGCTCCAGGAGTGTTTGGCCAATGCTCTCAGGCACAGGTTGGATTGTTAGGATGTCCTGGCCAGGAGTTGGGGTTGATGATCCTTGTGGGCCCCTCCAGCTCAGGGGATTCTGTGATCCCTATAACAAACCCCAAACAATGACTATTTTTGCCTTTCAGAGGTTATTTCTCTCCATCCCTGAGTAGTGGCACTGAGGGCAATGCAGGGTGGGCACTAGGACCCAGAACCTTGGCCAGATATGGGAACTGACTACTCATCCCCATAATAAAAGCCTGACTATTAATATTTTTGCCTTTCAGAGGTCATTCTGTGTCTCTCCATCCCTGAGCAGACACACTGGGGAGGCACTGAGGGCAATGCAGGGTGGGCACTAGGACCCAGGTCCTTGGCCAGATGTGAGAACTGACTATTCATCCCTATAATAAAAGCCTAACAAATAACATTTTTGTCCTTCTGAGGTTGTTCTGTCTCTCCATCCCTGTGTAGATGGGGGCCTGGGGTGACAGGGTGGGCACTAGGACCCAGATCCTTGGCCAGATGTGAGAACTGTCTACTCATTCCTATAATAAAAGCCTAACAAAGAACATTTTTATCATTCAGAGATCGTTTTGTTTCTCTCCATCCCTGTGCGAGAGGCACTCAGGAAGCTCCAGGGGTGACAGGGTGGGCACTAGGACCCAGATCCTTGGCCAGATGTGAGAACTGTCTACTCATTCCTATAATAAAAGCCTAACAAAGAACATTTTTATCATTCAGAGATCGTTTTGTTTCTCTCCATCCCTGTGCGAGAGGCACTCAGGAAGCTCCAGGGGTGACAGGGTGGGCACTAGGACCCAGATCCTTGGCCAGATGTGAGAACTGTCTACTCATTCCTATAATAAAAGCCTAACAAAGAACATTTTTACCCTTCTGAAGTCGTTTTGTGTCTCTCCATCCCTGCGTAGATGGAGAGGGGGGTGACAGGGTGGGCACTAGGATGCAGATCCTTAGCCAGATATGAGAACTGACTACTCCTCTCCGTAATAAAAGCCTAACAAAGAACATTTTTGCGGTTCAGAGATGGTTCTGTGTCTCTCCATCCCTGCGCAGATGGGGGGGGGTGACACGGGGTGGGCACTAGGACCCTGCGGTGACCCAGATCCGCTCGGGGGGCGTGGCCACGCGCT
>NW_008658690.1:0-17045 GCF_000695815.1 Acanthisitta chloris
CTCGTACTCGGTGATGCCCATGTCCTTCAGGATCTGCGCCATAACCTGCGGGCGGAAGGCAGCGCTCAGCCCGGCCGGACCCCCTCACCGCCCTGCCCGCTCCCCCCGCCCGCGGTACCTGCGCGTCTTTCGGGGCGCTCTTGGGCGACGCCATCTTGGCCGGCTCCATAGCTTCCGGGATGAAACTTCCGGTCACGTGACGGCAGCGGGAGGGGTCGCCATGGAGACGAGGCCTGGCAACATCGCCCTTAAATGGTCCATGAATCCCAGAGCTGTTTGGACTGGAAAAGGTCTCTGAGGCCATCAAGTCCGGTCTGTGACCTAACACCACCATGTCAGCTCCAGCAGAGCACTGAGTGCCATGTCCAATGTCTCTTGAACACCTCCTAGGGTACTCCACCACCTTCCTAGGCAGCACATTCCAGTCTCTAATCTCCCTTTCTGTGAAGAAATTCCTCCTAATGTCCATCAAGTCCAATCCTAAACCATCAAGTCCAGTCTGTGCTCTAACACCACCATGTCAGCTCCAGCAGACCACTGAGTGCCATGTCCAGTGTCTCCTTGGACACCTCCTGGATGGTGACTCCACCACCTCCCTGGGCTGTACATCCCAATGCTGAACAACCCTATCCATGAAGTCCAACCTGACCATCCTCTGGCACAGCTCGAGGCCATTTCCATTTGTTCCCTGGCTGCACCTCCTGGCAGGAGTTGAAGAGAGCAGAGGGTTCCTCTGAGCCTCCTTTTCTTCAGGCTGAGCTCCACAGCTCCCTCAGCTGCTCCTTGTGCTCCATTCCCTCCCCTGGACACCTCCAGCCCCTCTATGTCCTTCCTGAATTGAACTTCCAGACAGCCCAGTGCCCCCAGTTTGTCCAGTGTTAGTTCATTAACACCTTTGAAGGTCACTGTTTAAATTCCCGGAATTAAGATGACATGGGAGCGTTTTCCTGGGCATTCCCACTGCTCTGACAGTAACAGCTCCTAGGGAGGAAGCACATTTCAAACTGGATTTCAGGGCAGCTGGATGGACTTGGAACTCATTTCAAGCACATTCCAAGTGAGTCTCAGCAGATTTTCTCACTTTATAAGACAAAACAGGACCAAAAATAGGGTTTTATTGTGATTTTTCTCAACCAGAGCTTAGCACTGGTTAGGGTTAGGGTTAGCACTGGAGCTGGTATTATCCATGCTGATCCAGCTGGAGGATGAGGTGATGCCCACACCAACCAACTGATGCTCCATGGAATCCTCAGCCAGTCTCTTGGAGAGAGGGAAAACCAAACAGCTGCTCCCTCTGATCCACCCTGCAACCCCTGCAGAACAGCCATATTCCCTCTCCCAGCACAGGAGGTGATAGAGCAGAATTCCTGAGCTGGAAAACCTCTTCCAGCACAGGAGGGGATGGAACAGAACTGCTGAGCTGGAAAAGCTCTCCCAGCACAGGTGTAGGCACAGAATTCCTGAGCAGAAGGAGCTGGAAAAGCTCTCCCAGCGCAGGTGGTGTTGGAACAGTATTCCTGGAGGTGTAGGCACAGAATTCCTGAGCTGGAAAAGCTCTCCCAGTGCAGGAGGTGCAGGCACAGAGTCCCTGAGCGCTTGGCTGGAGCTCAGCAGCTTTCCCAGGCCAAGTCATTTGACTTCCATGAGTCAGAGAGTTCCACAAAAACATCCTGTGAGGAGGGAGGGAGGAGGAATTCCAGACCCTGACTCTAGACAACAAACCAAATCCACTTTTTCCCTTGCTCTAGGGAAGAGCAGGAGAACACTTCCCCCCTGGGTCATGGTGGAGCTTGGCACAAGGAGCTTTGTGCTCTCACACCATTTTTCCCTGAGGCAGGAGGGAGAATGATGCTTTGTATTGCTGGGAGCTCTGGATTCATTCCCAAACCCAGTCCAATACCCTTCTGCCACTCCAGATCCTCCTTTCCCACCTGCACACAGGTGACTTTCCAGCCTGGGAAGCACAACCTGAAGGATTTCTGTGAGGAACTAGCAGTAAGGAGAAGACATGGAGTTTCCACTTGTCCCTGAGGCCACAAACCTTCCTTGCCATGGAATATTCCTCCCTCACAGCCTGTGGGGCATGGCCATGCTGGGAATCACAGGGTCAGTGAGGTTGGAAAAGACCTCCAAGATTATCAATTCTAATCTGAGCAGAGCACTCAGGTGTAACCACCACAGAGCAGGTGACACGGGAACCTTTACCTCTGCCCTTGAATGTCCCTCCATTCCTTCTGGCCACACCTGAGCATCCCCTCACATCCCCCACAGTGAACACTCCACACCAGGAACCTTCCAGCCTTGGATTTGGGGCAGAATGGGAATACTAACACCATGGGTGGAGTCTAGATAGGACAACTTGGGGTTTCTTTGGAGTTGCAGAGTGAATTAGTCACAGGATCACTGAGGCTGGGAAAGACCTCCAAGACTATCAAGTCCAACCTGTGACCCATCATCACCTTGTCAGCTAGACCAGAACACTGAGTGCCATGTCCAGTGTCTCCTTGAACACCTCCAGGGGTGGTGACTCCACCACCTCCCTGGGCAGCACATTCCAGTGCCTGACAACCTTTTGCATGAAGAAATTCCTCTTGATGTCCAACCTGAACAGTGCCAGGCCAAGGGAGAGGACAGAGACATTCCAGGGAAGAAGACAGTGCCATTCCAAGGGTCCCACAGCCCAGACCCTCCCGGAGGAAGAGCAGCTCGGTTCGGTGATGGGCCCAAGTGGCACCAAGCAGCCCAGGCAGGAGTGAAATTTGCATACATTTGCATTCTTTATTTGCTGTATGAAATATATTATCTATTTGATAGTTACAATTTAGTAATAAATGCAATGGCAGCTTTAACATACACTGGAGATACCTCAGGAAGGACAGGACAAGAAAACCGAAGATCCCTAAAAAATAGAAGACATTAATGCCACGAGGGTAACATCCTTCTGGAATGGCCAACAGCTGCTGGAAAATCCATCCTGCAGGAGGAATCTTGGATACTCCTGGGAACAGGAACCTTTTGTGGCAATGACCAAGGATTTGATGCCATTTGGAGCAGTCAGGAGTTGTTAGCATTCCCTCTGCAATCCCAGTTTCTCTTGGATCAGGAAGATTATTGCCCAATAAACTTGTCTGAGTTGGTTGATAGGAGTTAGGAATTAAACCCTTTGGCCACAGAGATTTGCTGGGAGTTCATCTACACTAAGAGGAGAACAGAGATTGTAAACTCTTCTGTGAGCTAAAGCCTAAACATCTGTATAAAACTCTTTCTGACACATGGAGGGAGAGACTTTTTTTTTTGCCTAGGATATAATAAATGATTAACTTACAGTTCTGCTACAAGTAGAACAAATACATTCAAAACAGACGTTGTGTATCTCCTTTCCAGGACTTGAAACCAAATAAATAGGAGTACAAAATGCAGAGTACACGTGGAAGAGAGTCGGATTGCACCATAAAACCTACGGTCACAGAGGAGGGAAGTGTTTCTGTCTGCCACCCCTGAAACACCACACAATGCCTCAAAAACCTCCAACAGGACCTCATCCCTCAGCTGCCCTAGGAGAAAGGCCCTTCAAGTGATGAGTTCCTGGGAATCCTTTGCCTGGAGCACTGGCTCATCCACCTCCCACATCCCAGAGTGTGTCTCTGCTGCACCAAGTGTTGCCAGAGCCTCTCCAAAATCCCCCAATTCTACCTTCTCTGGCGTATTCCAAAGGCTGTTGGCAAGACCCATTGGAGAACGGGTGTGTTCCAGCTTCCAAAAGCCTGGATCTAAGGAGAGCCAAGGAAAATTGGGGAGGTCCAGCTTCCCTTTGCTCTAGGAGAGCCAAGGGGCTACCCCAGGCTCCTTCCTCAGGGCTCCACAAGCAGATGGAACACAACCTATGTAGTGCACGGTGTCCACAAAACATCCTCCCCAACCTCAATTCCCAGGATGAGCTTTGAAGAGGACGAGCTTCAGGCAAGTTCATAGCAGGCTGACCATTCCCCTCAGGAAAACCATGGAATGTGAAGCTGCTCCCCAGCGGGATAAGCAATTAAAACATCGTATAAACGTGACGTAAAAAGAGTTCTCTCAAGGTCCAATTTGCTCCCTGGGGTTCAAAGTGGGCACCCAAAAGCAGGTTGAACATTTTGACTTTTCAGGTTCACAATAGTACAAAAAAACCACATTTGCTCAGTTTGAGCCAAATAGTGTAACATTTATCATAAATGCACTCTTTTTTTTTTTTTTCTCCTTAAAGACAGGCCCTGTGCTGTTCCGAGCTCGCTGCACAGGGAATTAATCTCCTCTCAGGCACTGAGGGCCAAACGTGGGTTGGGCCAAAGCTGCTGAGGACAGCAGGGATGTTTTCAGCCAGCAATGGGACATATCAGGGGCCTCTCCTTGTGCTCAGAGCGGCACTAAAACCCTAAAACCCCCTGGCAGCCTCCACTTCACCACCTGAAATGCTGATTCCTGAACCCCCCAACACTAAAATAACTGTAAAGTAGTAATATCACTAAGTCAATATTCTGCTTTCCTTCTACAGTCTAGTAAATGTGGTATGCTCTAGTAGGCTCTGCAGTTCTGCTCTAAGCTCAAGCTCTTGCTCTGCTGCGTTTCATGGATATCATACTACAACAAACCCTGACGGAGCAGGAGCTCCTGCTGCTCTGCTGGGATTGGGAAAGGCCTTCCCTGCCCAGCTGGCCCTGCTGGAGCGGGGAGAGAGGAGTGCACGCCCCCTCAGTGTGCACTCTAAGGCAGTTTGTGCTGTTCTCACCCTGATTGCAGAGGAGCCAGGATGACCCTTCCTACAAGAGATGCGTGTTCAAGCACTGGGAAGGCTGTGCCCAGCTCCCGCCTCGCCGGGAGCCAGCAGCAAGGCCTACACCCTCCCAGCTAGGATTTCCTTAGGACTAACCATAAATACCCCGAGACAAGCTCCTGTGCACACCCAGCTGAGTCCCCAGGAGCTCTGCCCTACTTGATGACGAAGTACTGGATGATGACGGCGAAGAGGATGGCGACCACGGCGAAGCCGCACAGCAGCACCACGGCGATGACACGCTCCTCACGCAGCGCCGGCCCGCCCCGCACCTGTGCCGAGGGCTCAGCACAGGGGGCACCCTGCTCCTGCCCCTGGCAGCAGAACACCGTGCTGGGGCTGTAGGGGCCGTAGAGTTCCTGGGCGCTCAGCGGGTCATGGCGCCCCGCGCAGACACGCACGCGGTACTCACAGTTGGTCTGCAGGCCGGGCAAGCGGAACCAGGGCTCAGCGCCCTTGTACACCTGGCAGGGACAGGGACACAAACAGCGAATCAGCACGGGGGGAAAAGAGCCTAAGGTTGCCAAGTCTAACCAGCCATCAGAATGGCTATGGTGACCCCGAACCACTAAACTGCATCACACAGAGCCAGAGCCTCTGAAACACCTCCAGGGATGGTGACTGCACCACCTCCCTGGGCAATACCCCAGTGCCTGAGAGAGCATTCTTCATTCTGGAGGCCTTTAAAGGTCCCCTGGACAACCAGTTCCAGTACATAAAATCATAGACTCATCAAGGTTGGAAGAGACCTCTAAGGTCATCAAGTCCAATCCCATAATCCCTAAACCCTAGAGGTCATCAAGTCTAACTCTCCACCAGCACTACCACTGTGACCCCTAACCCACATCACCCAGTGCTAGATCCTCTGAAACCCCTCCAGGGATGGTGACTCCACCACCTCCCTGGGCAATATCCCAGGGCCTCAACACCACAACAGGGAAAACATTTCTCCTCACATCCAATCTGACTCTGCCCTGGCTCAGCTCAAGGCCATTCCCTCTATCCTCTCCCTGCAGCCCTGGCAGGACACACATCCCACACCTCTCTCCAGCCCTGGCAGGGAGTTACAGACAGCACTTCCCATAGGATCCACCCCACAAACAGCACATGGAACTTTCTATCCTGCTCTGTGAGCACATGTTGTGCTGGATGTGGCCTGGAGTCTCTCACTTGAAGCAACTTAAGAAAATCTCAGCTTCAAGTTTTGATCTTTAAAGCTCCTACACCAACAAGGAGTCTGTGGCTAACAAGGACAGTGGTGCCACAGAGGGCTGGAATTAAGAATGAGGAGTCAAAGAGAACAGGATAGACCAATGTTCACCCACTTCACACCTGACAGATGAAAAGTCTCCCTGCCAACAGCATCACCACACACAGTTTCAACCATGGAATTTCAACCATGGTTCAAATCATGGAATGGTTTTAGCTGGAAGGACCTTAAAGCCAATCTCTTCCCACCCCACCCCACCCCTTCCACTACAAACATCCTCAACTTTGTAATAACCTTTCCAAGTGAAAACCCCTCAAGCTCCTGCCCAAAGATACCTGATCAAACTCTCTGCCAGCAGCAAGCTGAAGGATGTAAACAATGGAATCTCCTTTCATGGGCTGCAGAGGTTCCCATGTGATCTCATAGGTGTTTTCCTCCAGCTGGTTGGCTTTGGGTGCTGGGGAGGAATAAAGGGATGTGTTGGCATTTCAGAGTAGAACTGCTGTGCCTAGACTCTCATTCCAATCATTTTAAGCAAGTGAGGTTTGTTTCTTTGCTACATTTCATGACCTGAGATTAAAAGATGATCCTTGCGGCATGTGGAGGTTACACTAGTCTTTTTGGCCTGACAGGATGAGCCTCTGATGCCTAATGCTTGTACAGAGGACCAGCACTTTCAAACCACTACAGAAACCACCACTTCTGTCCATGGCCAGGGCTGAGACGACATGTTCTAAACATGATTTACTCAGCTAATTTCCCTGCTGGCACTCAGCACTCTGAGCTCAGAAGGACTTCAACAACATCCTTCAATGTCCATGGTAGAAAGGGAAGATCAGAGGAGCTAACTGTGCTCTCACTGCCTGCACTGCTCCACTCATACCAAAGGGTAGATAATCCTGAAAAAAAGAGTTTTCAGTTAAAAACCGGGAAGCAATGCTCAGTTCAGGGGTGGAAGAGCTGCAGTGCAGGAGCTGATCACAGCAGCATAGCCTTTCAGCTGCAGTGCAGATCTCACCAGCAAAGCCTTTTTTTACACCAGACAAAGCTCCTCACAGCAAGTTTCTCTGCTCTGTCCCTCCAGGGCAGACACTGAGGTGGGCAGAGTTGGGCTGGAGAACCCCATCTAGCACACCAATGGCCCGAGGAGCTCCTGGGGCAGTGCGAGCTCACCTTTCAGAGAGGCAGGTGGAGACTTGGTTGTAGTGAAGGTGTAAACTTGTGAGAAGGCTCCTTCTCCGGCATCGTTGTACGCCTGAATCCGGAAGGAGTACGTAGTGGATTCACTGAGCCTCTGCACCTTGTAGGTGTGACAAGGACCACTGTAGACTGTCACAAACCTGGGAGAAACACAGGGCAATCACAGGCAGTGGCTCCGTGATCACAGACGTGCAGGTATCACAACTGCAACACTCGTGTCTAATCAAGGACAAAGAAGTGACCCAACATTCCATGTGTCCAAGATTTCTGCCCCTTGGTGGATGCTGAGCATCCTACTGAGGCTGAAGGATGCAACTGTTGGTCTGGGTCAAGAGAATAACCCTTGAATATCCCAAGTGAAGTGAAATCTCAAGGTAAAGAAGAGCTGCCCATCCTGGACTTTGGTTTAGAATGGCTAAATACAACCTGGAAACACAGGGCAGTGACAAAATATGATTTAAATAACTAACACTATTCACAAGCAAACAGAAGGGCAAGTTATTCCCAGCACTTTGGTTGAAAGACAGGATGGAAGGAGCAAACTTTGGAATGCCCAAATGACTCACTAGGGAGAACATCTAAAACACCTTACAGACTTGACCTGAAGTGGTAAAGCAACAAGATCCTTCACACTCTGATGGTCTCACCTGCCAAACCTGTCCTCCATCTGCAAGTTGAACTGAGTAGGGTTGGTGATTAGAGCTCTGCTGGGCCCTTCTCCCCACTTCAGTTTAAGGCTCTGGTAGCTGAAGACCACACACTCCAGGTGAGGAGGGTCGGGAGGTAGTGGTTTGGTTTTGGCTTTCATGGAATGACTGAAAGGACCAACTCCAAAGCTGTTTATGGCCTGGATTCTGATTCTGGGAAGGACAGAGAGCAGCCACATGGTCAGGAAAAATGCTGTGATAGAGCAATAAAACGTGTAGAGAATAGAACTCCAAACAAAAAAAACAATTAAAATGCTGTCAGAAATTAACACTGGAGATGTTGGATGTGATTTCAGCTTTAATTACCACTGAGCAGCTGACACAGGAACACCTGCTCTGTCCCTCCATCCCTTCAGGCCACACCTGAGCATCCCCTCACATCCTCCACAGTGAAAAACTCTAACCAGGAACCTTCAAGCCTTGGATCTGGGACTGAATCCTAACACCACGATCTAACTCCTGCCAACACCATGGAGGGAATCTGGATAGGACAACTTGGGGGTAGTTTTGGAGTTGCAGAGTGAATTAGTCACAGAATCACAGGATCAGTGAGGTTGGGAAAGACCTCCAAGACCATTTAGTCCAACCTGTGACCCATCATCACCTGCCACTGAGTGCCATGTCCAGTCATTCCCTCAACACCTCCAGGGATGGTGACTCCACCACCTCCCTGGGCAGTTCCAACGCCTGACAGCCCTTTCCATGTAGAAATTCCTCCTGATGTCCAACCTGAACCTCCCCTGGTGCAGCTTGAGGCTGTTTCCCCTTGTCCTGTCCCTTGTTCCCTGGGAGCAGAGCCTGACCCCACCTGGCTGCACCTCCTGGCAGGGAGCTGTACAGAGTGAGAAGGTTCCTCTGAGCCTCCTTTTCTCCAGGCTGAGCCCCCACAGTTCCCTCAGATTCTCCTGGTGCTCCAACCCCTTCCCAGCTCCATTCCCTTCCCTGGACAGTCTAACAGTTTGTACGCTGAATGAAAAAACTGCTCTAAGAACTTACACCACTACCCACAAAACTGTTGATTGCCAACATGGTTCAGAACAAGACCATGAGTTATTACCTGTACACAGTGTCAGGCAGCAGATTCTCAAGGACATGCATTGGGTTTCTCCCAACAGTCACCAGCTGCTTCTCCCCATACTCTATGTTGTACCCTGTGATCTCTGCCCCGTGGCAGCAAGGCTCTTCCCACTGGATTGCAAGGCACGTGGATGAGGGAGGAGAGATTTCCAGCTGATCTTCTTCCAGCAAGTGCAGCACAGCCACTGCTGCAGGCACTGAGGCAGGGGTGGTCACCATGCTGGTCTCCCCAAAGAGTCCCACTCCAGCCACATTCACAGCCTGCAATACACCACATGTAGGATCACAGAACCACCAAGGTTGGAGGAGACCTCTGAGACCATCAGGACCAACCATTAACCTGTCACTGCTGGAACCCCTAAACCAGATCCTCCAGCACCAGACCCAAAGTGATCTACCAAACCTGTTTTCTACCCAGGCAGTCACATCTGTCACACTCTTCCCTGTGTTCTTAAAAGCAACAGGGAAGAGAATGGAAAATCTCCCCAAGAAAATGTACACAGGGCAAAGCATCAGGAATTTAATGGCATTTTGGATCTAAACTCTCTTCTGGGCACACAGAATTAGGAGGGACAACGGGAGAAGAGGAAGTATCTTCACCAATCACCTTCCGTACTGCACGAGCAGGTGACAGCACACCATTTTACTCCTCCTTGGCTGCAGTTTCTCTCCAAACTGCAAGAACCTGACCACGTGCTCAGGAACACAGCACCAAAGGCTTTTCATACCTGTACTCTGCAGTAGTAGGTGGTGGCAGGTGTGAGCCCTTTGACTTCATAGCTCTGGCAAGGGCCTGTGTAGATGATGTGCATGGAGCCTTCCAGCTGGCCCCAGTCCAGCCTGTACTCACTGATCTCTGCCCCATTGCACCCAGGGCTCTGTGGGGAAAGGGAAAGACTCCTTTCAGCTGCTGCACACACACAGGCTGGATCTCACACTGAACAGAGACACTGGATGGAAAAGACCCATGGAGGTCTCGGATGCTCTGGGGTTGGAACCTGAGGTCTTTTCTGAGGTGTTGTTAGAAGGTGACACTTGGCTGTAACATCACCACAGTTCAGTCCACAATTCTGATTGACTCAGTCTCCAACCTCTTACATGAACTATTTATTATATATTAGTTACCATATTGAGGAGGATTAAATATCAATTTAGTCTGAAATTAGTAACTCCCACAGTTGACAAACTCCACATACAAGTCCATAAATAACTGATCTTAAAATTCCATCTCTCCATGTATTATTTCTCCCCTTTCTCTCTGTATCCTACACCTGTCACTGCAATCCTCAAAGCCAAACACCAACGTGGGTGTCACTGAAAGCCTTAGCACCTACCTCCCAGCAAACCAGAGCACAGGTTGCACTTTTACAGGCTATCAGGGGTTTGCAGCACTGGTCAGGGGGTCCTGGGGCAGTGGAGAGCTCTGCCTTGTCAGAGTGAGGGCCAAACTGCAGGGAAACAGCAAAGCATGAGCACAGCAACAGCACCAGGGCAAAAACTGATGTGCAAGTGAAGAAAACAGACTGGGTTTAACTTGACAGAGGAACAACCAGCACAGCTCAGTGCTTAGTTTCATGGCACTGCCTGAAATCCCTTGCAGGTAAGTTCACTCCAAGCTGGCCCAGTGCCTCCAGGATGTGTGTGATCCTCCCTCCCTTTGCCAGGGCTGTGGCACTCCTCCCCCCCCAGCAGCAGCTGGAGACTGTTCCACAGGGACTTTTATGTCACCAGCATTGATCCCAGCCTTGTTTCCAACCTGGCATGGCTGGCACACACCCCTGTGTACACAGTGCTGCTCCCCCAGCACCATCTGCAGGGCCTGAGCTTGTTGGAACCACCTCTGAAGGCACCAAGTGGTTCTTCACAGAACACAAGCTGCAGAATATCTTCTTTAGCAGCAGCATCATAGCTCTGTTGTGTGTCAAACAAACCAGGAGTGGTGAGTGCAGTGGTTACCCCGACTCTGTTCCCTGCTCTGATCCAGAAGCAGTAGGTCCTCCCTGGGAGCAGATTGCTCACTACATACTCAGCTGCTGGGCCCTGGTACACTGCTCTGCGCTCCTCCTGCTCGGAGCTGGCCATCTCCAGCAGGTACTCTGTGACCTCAGAACCTCCATCTGCAGCTGGGGGGCCTAGGGGAGAGAGAGATGGGTTATTCCTATTCCTTCCTCAATCCTAGAAGTCAGGGCAGGCTTTGAGCACGTAACTGAGCCTTAGAAAACACTTTGTGGAGTTTGTTTTTCCCCCCCAGGAACTCAGAGATTAACTTAACATGGCTTTCATCATCCTTTCCAGGTATTTTTCCTTCACAAACCAAGGTCTCTCAATCACTTCTTGGTTCTCTCCTTACCTGAGCTAACAATAAGCTAAGGAGAGCTGATTTTTGATTTGCCAAACAGGTGCCAGTCAAGGGCAGGAAGGAAGCCTCACGGGATGGTTGGGTATGCTGCATCACCCAGAGGTGGCCAGAAGCTTAAAAAACTCCACAGAACAAGCCCAAAAACCAACTAAGGACACGGACTGTATCAATATATTTGTAGTTTTACTTTATCCCCTCGAGAGTTCTATACATTTTTCATTTGGGCATTTAAACTGAGGAGTATTTTGCCCCAGCTCTGGTGCTTACCCCACTGTAGGCTGATTTCCTTGGGCTTGGCTTTGCCTGCCAAGCACGGAGCAGGACAGGGGCCAGGAGGAACCGCTGAGGTGGTGACAGTCAGAACATCAGAGGCCTGGCAGGGAACAGGTTCATTAGAGCAGGAACACAAAGCCTTGCACTGAAACATGCACAGAAATGGTTCCCAGAAGGAAATTTCCTCTCCTGGCTCACCTGGCTCTCCCCACCTCTACTGGCACAAGAGACTCTGAGCCTGTAGGAGGTGCCAGGCCTGAGGTGGTCACACACATGTTCCCTCTGGGCTCCACTGTATATGGTGTCCCATTTGCCTCCTGAGCAGAGAGAAAATACTTTACACACAAAACTCCTACAAAAATCCACCTTGAAACCTCTCCCACATCACAGTCAAGCCACAGGATCCAACTGAGTGGCTAATTACACACAGAACATGCACAACACAATACACACACGTGGAAACAGAACACACATTGCTCAAGCAACAACTGAAGGTTCATGTAGGCTGGAAAAGCCTCCAGCAAGTCTAACCCATGTCTCCAAGTTCCACACCTCCATGGCATTTAAATACCTCCAGGGGTGGAGACTCAGTGCACTGAGTTAGCCCCCACAGGTGATTCCTTACCAGCTGCTGCTTCTGAGATTTCCAGGAAGTATTTAGCAATGTCTGATCCTCCATTGTCTCTGGGAGGTTCTGGAAAGAACCAACAGCTTGAGTTAAAGAGGATTCCAAAACCAGGAATTATTCTGTTAGTATGTCCAGAGAACACACTCAGGCACTGCAGGATGTAGTCAAGTAGAGAACTCAGACAGAAACAGAACCCTGAGAACTTAACTGTTCACATTTTAGAGCCATTTTCCCCCTATTATTAATCAGGATTATGCCAGGAAAACTAACTAGGAAAATAACACCAATTTCAGGTATCAGCTCTGATGTTTTTAAGAGCACATGAAGATGATTTAAGCATCACAGTAAACCCAGAAAGCTGTTACAGCTTCTCTAACATGAATGAAGATCATCAGTGCTCCAGCCCCAAAATAAACCACTTCTGCCAACTTCTCCTGCAGCAACAATATCTGCAGAGACCAAGAGCTGCCCTGATTGACTGTGCACACCCCAAGGAACATACCCCATGTGACTCTCACGCTGTGGGAGTGGATCTTGCCCTTCACAACTGGTTTACTGGGGGGTCCAGGTCTGTCAGGTTTGGTGCTGTGTTCCACCACCTCACTGGGGCTGCTTTTTCCTTCACTGTTGTAGGCAAAGAGCTGTCCCAGGAGTGAAGAGACAATTGAGGGTTTATTTATTCAGTCATATTAGTTAGTATCTATCTATAGATACCAATATATCATTGAATCATAGAATTTAGAGGTTGGAATGCAGCTTAGAGAACATCCATATAACAATATCATAGCTATCTACAAATCCAGACTATATCTACATGTATATATCTCTATCATATCATTAATGTGTATCTACAGACAACAGAAAATGAGGATAATGTGCTGCTGATTTATAAAGTTCTTCTATAAATGACACAACCAAAATAAACCCAATTTTATTCGCTGTTTTTCAATGTTCTTTGTCTTCAACAAAGAAAAAACAGAATTAGCTAGTGGAAAAAATGTCCTTTAGGATTTCACCCAAACCTGTTCTAACTATGGGGAATTGTGGATGCAACAGGGAATTTCCTGCTGTCTCCATGCAAAGTGTCTGAGCTGGATGGAAATGCCAAACCCCAGCAAAGGCCAAAGTCATCACGAGATGAGAAATAAAGCAGAGTACAAACCCTGAACTTGTAGGCTGTGCTTCTCCTCAGGTTCCTTAAAGTGCACGAGAGCTCCTCTCCATTGTACTGGGGCTGGAACCCATAACCCTGGGAGGAGGGAAACATGGACACATAGTCATCCCCTTTAAAGCCAAACCAAACCCCAGAGCAGATCAATCACATTTTACAGCCTGACCTTCATCTCTGTGCCACAAACACACATACCACTTCCCAACCATTCGATCCCCAAGCTGAGGAGCAAGTTTTCCCCACACAAACCCCAGTACTTACAGAACCTTCTTCCTCCATGTCCAGGCTGTAGGTGAGGGAGTCATCTGAGGCCACCCAGGAGGAGGGAGGGCTCCACCTCAGCGCCATCCAGCTCACTCCTGCCTCCAGCAGCACTGGTGGGGATGGTGCTGGGGGGACAATCCCTGCTGTGTAGTAGGTCACTGTCTCGCTGAACCCACTGGGAGAGCATTAGTTAGAAGGAAGATGTTACCAGCAGCAGATGGGGATGAGGAAGAAGTAATGGATAGGACATATCTGGATCCTTACCTCAATCCAATGTCATTCTTAGCAGCTAATCTCAGCGAGTATCTGGTCGAGGGTGTGAGTTTGGTAAGTTTGTACTGCTTCATGTGCCCATAGTAGCACTCCTTGAAGGGCCCATTCCTCCCCTGTGAGGACAAGAAGAGTCACTTCTTGCTCTTCTCTGCTGAGATCAACCTCTTCAAGTCTTCAGAACCACAGAATCCTGGGATGGCTTGGGTTGGAAGGACCTTAAAGCCCATCCAGTCCCACCCCCTGCCATGGGACACCTCCCACCAGCCCAGGGTGCTCCAAGCCCCATCCAACCTGGCCTGGAACACCTCTATAATATAGGTTGAAGCTCCAAATAGAGGTAGTAAACTGCATGTAATAGGGTTTTGAAACATCCTTAGAAAACAACACCTACACAACTCAAAAATAATCATTATTATTACTACCATTATTATTACACTGGCACTGGTTGCCCAGGGAGGTGGTGGAGTCATCACCCCTGGAGGGGTTTCAGAGATGTCTGGATGTGGCACAGGAGGATCTGGTTTAGGGCTTGGGGGTTCCAGCAGTGACAGTTAAAGGTTGGACTCAATGACCTTAGAGATCTCCTCCAACCTTGGTGATTCTCAGATTCTTTTCTATGATATGGCCAAATACTCCTCCATTCACAGAGGATTTATCTCCTGAGCTGGAACGATCCCCAAGGATTATGAGTCCAACCCCAAGCCCCACACAGGACACCCCAACCATCCCCCACAGTGTGTGCTGCTGCTCTGACAACTGAGGCAGTTCCCCACTGTTCCCTCTTCCTGCAATACTGATCCTGTGTCCCTCTAATCCTGCCTGGACAGCTACACTGGGAATAGCTGCTGGACCTAAGCAAAAAGTATTTTTAACCATAATTGCTCTAGAGATGTCATTATGATGTTTGTTTGTGCTAGAAAAGGTCTTACCTCATCCCATTCCAAAAGAAAATTGCTTATTTTGGAGCCATTGTCATTTGAGGACTGAAAGAAACAATCAGAAGACAGTTAAAATCAAATGGTTCTACTTGGATAAAGATCTGTACACTTTAAACCAACATCTAACAATTGAATAGAATAGACTCCAAGTGCCTTTTCAAACTTTCAAGGCTGATGTGTTACTTCTCGTAGTTCTGAGGGCTTAAAATACGAACTTATAGCTATATTTTGTGAATAAAACACACCATAAAAGCTTTTTTCCTTGTGCCTTGCACTGTGCCCACCTACTGAGCAACATGAGGGTGCAGAGAGCAACATTTGGGCTTGTTATGACACAGGAGTTGGGAACCTCCTTGACTTTCTAGGTGAGGATCACACAAAGAACTGAACTCATTAAGCTGTAATGATTTTCCAGGTATAACCATAGGAAAAACATGAAAAGACAAGAAAATATCTAGTCTGAATGGGTCAGAATAACCAGAAGAACATTAAGTCATGTCTGTTTATCATCCAGGACCCCAAGCACAAACAGAACTGCTCCTAAGGAATTGTTTAGAGAACTGCTACCGACTCAGCCACACTGAAGCCACGGCCAAGGAGCTGGGTAAACATTGAAAGAGGAAGAAAATCATCATTTCACTATCAGTCTTAGCTGAGCAACTTAAAAGGCAACACCTAAAGTACACAGTACTTATTGACAAAGCTAAATTAAACATACTGTACTTGAACCCAGCAGAATCTGCTTAACTTTCCACTGCTCTGCTCGACCTTCTGCTCGGCTCAAGCTCCTCCTGCTCAGCTCAACCTTACCCTGCTCTGCCTAACCTTCCCCTGCCCAGCTCAACCTTCCCCTCCTCAGCTCAACCTTCCCCTACTCATTCAGGGTTTGATTCTTACCTTCCCCTGCACACTCAGGGTTTAGTTCTTACCTTCCCCTGCACACTCAGGGCTTAGTTCTTACCTTCCACTGCAAGCTGAGGCTGTTTTTGGTTCTGTTAATGAGCTTTGGGGCAGCAGGACAGTCTGGCTCACAGCTCTCTGTAGTGAAGCTCACCAGTTCTGAAATGGATTCCTTGATAGAGCTGCTGGTGGCTGAAACTCTGAACAGAGGATAATTAGTGATGTTGCTACTGCATGAGCACCTGGAAATGTAAGGAAGGAGCTGTGAGCTTCAAGGAGAGCTGTTAATGCCAAGCAGTGGTTGCAGGGCAGACAAAGCAGTGGGATGGGATCACTCAGGGGCACCTCAAAGGCCCCATCTGACATCCTTCATTTCCTCTCCAACCACTCTTTGTCACAGTGGAGATGTTTCAGTGATGAAGGAGGAAGAAGGATGAAAACTAAGACAAGTGGCCCTGAATGTAACAAAGCACCTGACAAGAAATGAGCCCTTTGCTAAAAAGACCTGGAGATTCCAACACTTATGCAAGAGCACAGATACTGACACAGGCTAAATCAGCTGCTCAGGCCACAGCCCAATGGTTTCTAGAGTAACTGTTTCATCTCTAGAAGAGTCACACTCATTTCTGTGCGTTTAGTTGGCCTGTATGGCCAACAACACCCCAAACCACACATGCCTACACTGTGCAGCTGGAGCTGTGCTACCACACGCTCAGAACTCTCCTGCAGCTCCAGAACAGGAGTTTGCCTCAGTCAGTCTCGAATCTCCTGTGCCCCAGCACTGACTCCTCACAGTGCTCTCTGGCTCCTTGAACCAGTTGCTCTCTCCCTGACCAGTCCAACATCTCCAGTCAGGCTGATTTACTCTGCTTGGCAAGCTCTGAACATCACATCTTGTTCCCTTGTCACAGGGCTCTGACTTCCCATTCCAGACACTTCCTTCTCCCCCCTGTCTGCACTGCAGCTCAGAGAAGCAACTTTACAAATCAAGCTCAGTCAGGTTTTCAGACCCAATTCACAAATGAAGCTCAGTCAGACTTTTAGATCCAACTTAGAGATCCAGCTTTCAGACCCAATTTCAAGCCTAAATTTCCCACCTTCATTTCCCACTGCCTTCAGCCTTACAACAATCTCTTTCACTCAGCCCAATCTTGCTGTTCTAAGGAAACATCAACAGAGACCAACTTGGAGTTTGCATTAAGAAACACAGCGAGAGAGCGAGAGAGAGCGAGAGA
>NW_008658690.1:17088-20553 GCF_000695815.1 Acanthisitta chloris
AGAGAGAGAGAGAGAGAGAGAGAGAGGAGAGAGAGCGCAAGTTACATTGTCACGAAATTAGACGGTAAATGGGAATTTAGATAGCAAAAACAGTGTCCGCAGCCAGGGGATTTTTCCAGAGTGTCCCTCAAGCTGTTTCACACCTTCTCCATGCAGCCACACAGACTTTATAATCCCCATGAAGCATTTCCTTCCCAGCAGCATACCTGGCATGGTAATCAGTGGCTGGTCTGAGATCAGGAAGTGTAATTGTTAACTCTTCCCCACTGTGAAAAGGCAAAAACAAACAGAAAGCAGAGTTACAGCTCTTCCTTAGACCTCCAGGGCTCAAAGCTCATTGAAAAGCAAAACCATGTAGAGCACATTTAACTTTCCCCCTGTCCAGTAAGTGACATTACTTAAAATTAACTTCATGTGAAGTAGGAAGGTTCTGCAAGGCAACAAAGCAGCTCCTGATAGAGAGATTGCTGATTTGGTTAATGGTTTAAACATGGCAATTGTGCTTTAAAGGAAGAAACTAAACTTACACATAGACAGATTTAAATTTTCCATTTTTACCACTGTTGGATATTGCTACTTCAAATGTAAATGCTGCTGGACTATGCCTATGGCTCTCTCCATTCTGTGAACTAACTGGGAGATTCCAGGACAGAACGGCTGATCTTGCTTGTATATCAGAAACCTATTAAAAGCATAAATAATGCAAGTAAGTTTGCTTTCTGCAAGAAAAGGTTTGTTAGTCAACAACATGGGGTGGCTACTTTGCTCCTCACTGGAGGAATTCTTGACCTTGATAGTGGAAATGGCATCATTGGAACGGAAATTACTTCCTCTTTGCATTTCTAAACCAGCACATTTCAGGCTTTTCCCTTCAAACACCAACCAAAGGCACAAACACAACACAGGGAGGGAGGGAGAAAACATTTCTGTGTCAGTGTTTGCATCACTTGGAGCAAATGAGCAGCTGTGGAGTCTTGGCCATTGCCCCCAGAGCAGGACTTGGGCACAGCCAGGCCCTTTCCCTTCTTACACCTCCCTCACACCACCTTAACCTTGAACCACAACCTTCATAATTAACCTTCATTAAGCTAAAGGACAGCAACAGGCTCTGATTTGAAGGCTGCAACTTCTGGCCTAAGTGTTTTTTGCTGCTTAATTCCACACTCCCAGTTCTCTCTGGGAGAGGCCACCCAGGCCTGTGGTAGCTCTAAGGACAGATGGCAGGAGCAGCAGTGGGAAACACCACAAAACAGGGCCCAGGAGTGGGTTCAGAGGACACAACCCATGTGTGCTGTGCTGACAATGCTCATTAAATGTGCTCAACATCAAAAATATCACTGTGGTTAGACATTTAATTAGCCTCACCAGACTCCAACTGCCTAAACAAGCTGCAATTACTCAGATATTTGCTCCAATTTCTCAAGAGAATATGAAAAAAATTATTTGTTTTCGCATATTTTATTGCTAACAGTCTCAAATCCTCTATGCTGAGCAAAGGATGGATCCAAGAGTGGATAGACCTCCTTGAGTTTAGCAGGTCCTTGGTTTGCAAGGGACTAAACACTTACATACAGCAGAAAACTTCACCAGAGGAACATTCTGGGCTGACACATTGGGAAACTGAGCTGAGAAACACTGAATTTCCACAGCATTTTTGCCCCTTCCCAGCTACAAACTCTGACAACTGAACCCCATTTTTCCTCTCTGTTCAAACCCCAACCCATCAAGAACCAAGAAAAAAAAGAAAAAAGGGATCAATAAGACACAAGTGGTTTGCTAGGAAGTATAAGCACAGGAAACAATGGGAATTGAGCAATACTTACAACTGGTTTGCCAATGCTCAAGGGAGTATCACATTTCTTGGGGTCTGGGTCAGCTTCTGCAAGTGAAACACACAGCACATCACCCCAAAGCCCTGAGAGCATCCCAGGCTGGATGCAAAAGGCCACCAGGAGATGGAGTTTGCCTCACTAGGAGTGTAACAATGGGACTTATTGTGCTAAGTTCATTTTTCCCGTTTGTTTTGGCACTCTGGGGTAGAAACATAAACTCTCCAAAACTAACAGTGTTACAAAAACCCTCTGAGCACATCCTGCACAAAGGGGATCTCTTTGCCTAAGCTGAGCAGAGATGGGTTTGCTCTGACAACAGGAAAACATTCCACCTCTCCCCCCCCCACCAAGGAAAGGTGTTAGGAAAATGACAAGACTTTATCAGTGGTTTATGTGATTTCCTTGGATTTCTGTGCCAAAACACTACAAATTTCTTTGGAAGAAGCCTCACACTGTCTCAAACCAACACTGCTGTGCACAAAGTATTTCAGTGGCTGCAAGTAAATAGCCAAACTCTGTTCCAGTACTGAAACTACAACTGTTCAGACCTGCCTGTACAACTGCTCAAATCTGTTTCCTGAAGGTTTAAATCCCTCTAGGTTAGCCAAAAAGCAGCACAGAGAATGACACTGAGCACCCACAGGTCATCCTCACTTGGAATATTGCTCAGGCCTGGGCCAGGAATGGTAGGGAAGGAAAAAGGTTTCCAATTTGACCTCAGTTGATGTATCTCAAATGAACAAAATTGTTATTACTGTGATTCCTGGAGGAAATAAATCTAACCGTAACAAAAAGGATTTCTGACTTTCTCTCATCCAGAACAGCCAAAGACATCTATAAACTCCTTTATTTCCAAGCCTGTTTTGCAATGAACTTACAGAACTTCAGGTACAAAAAATCCAGAGGGTGTTTTCACCCCTTCAGTGCAACTTACCTCCCATCTCTGCATCTGGACTGCCCTTTGCTTTTCCTATCTGCTTCTGCTTTAGTGCTCCTCCTGCCCCTTGCTGTCCCTTCCCATTCCCGTTGGGAATCATGGCACTGGAGGAGTTAACAACTTTCTGTGGGGAGGATGGAGGGCTGTTCAGTTTATTGTTGGGGTGACCACCAGCTTGTCTGTCTTTTAGCCTCTTCTTCAGGTGTTCCTGCATTTTGAGGCTCCTCTCGTCTCGCTGGATGAAGTTTGTCCTTCCATGGGAACGAGGTTCTGTGGAGAGAGGAATCAGCTCCTTATTCCCTAGAATTTCATAGGGTCATAGAATCATCGAGGGTGGAGGAGACCTCTCAAATCATCAAGTCCAACCATGAACCTGCCATTGCTGGAACCTCTAAACCACATCCTGCAGTGCCAGATCCAGACACCTATCTGGCACTGCAGGATGTGGTTTAGAGGTTCCAGCAATGGCAGGTTCATGGTTGGACTTGATGATTTGAGAGGTCTCCTCCACCCTCGATGATTCTATGACCCTATGAAATTCTAGGGAATAAGGAGCTGATTCCTCTCTCCACAGAACCTCGTTCCCATGGAAGGACAAACTTCATCCAGCGAGACGAGAGGAGCCTCAAAATGCAGGAACACCTGAAGAAGAGGCTAAAAGACAGACAAGCTGGTGGTCACCCCAACAATAAACTG
>NW_008658690.1:20772-22443 GCF_000695815.1 Acanthisitta chloris
GAGCTGCTCTCCAGCAGGTCAGTGCCAACCTGTGCTGGTGCTTGGGGTTATCCCTCCTCAGGGGCAGGACCTGCACTTGCCCTTGCTGAGTCTCAGTTGGTTCTTCTCCATCTCTCCAACCTGTCGAGGTCCCTCTGAAGGGCAGCACAGCCCTCTGAGCTCTCACCACTCCTCCCAGTGTTGTATCACCAGGAACCTGCTGAGGAGGCAACTCTGTCCCCTCAGTCCCCCGTGGATGAGTAAGTTGAACAAAACTGGTCCCAGTATGGATCCCTGTGGGACACCACTGGTGACAGCCTCCAACCAGGCTCTGTGCCACTGATCACAACTCTCAGCCACTTCTCAATGCCCTTTCCTGACCAGGCTCCTGACACCTGGAGTGTCCCAAGATCCTCCCCACCCCAGGGAAGGCTCAGGGAGTCTAACACCCACAGCAGTGTGCAGGAGAGCCATGGGCAGCACTCAGCTGCCCAACCTGGAAGCTTTCCCACGCGTTTAGGCATCCTCTGTGCTCTCACCTTGCTCCTGGAAGACGTGTGGTGGTGGGTGCTGGTGGATGAACTGTGGTGGCATCTCTCCCGTGCCAGGGACTGGAGGGTACACAGGGTGAGGGTGAGGTGGGAGCAGAGCATGGTGGTGGTGCAGGTAATGTGGCACATGGGGAGGAGGAGGAGGAGGAGGAGGAGGATGCATGGAAGGATGGAATTCAGCTGAGTGTGGCAGCACCACCACTTTACGAACTCCGTTTTCTTCCACCACCTGCCACACAGTGCAAGAGATTAAAGGTCAGGACAGGAGAGTCTTATTGCATAAGGAATCTCTGTGCTTGAGGTCATCTCCACAGCCTGACAGGGACTTGCATCCCAAACTCAATCCCAGTGGAAACCAAACATATTCCTGGAGGGAAGTGGAGTGTGAGGCAGTCAGAAGCTGAGCCACACACATCAGGGCTGAACAATCAGAGAAACACAGGATAGTCTGGGTTGGAAAGACCTGAAAGCTCATCCAGTTCCACTCCCTGCCATGGGACACCTTTCACTAGCCCAGGTGTCTCCAAGCCCCATCCAACCTGGCCTGGAACACTCCCAGGGATGGAGCAGTCACAGCTGCTCTGGGCAACCTGTGCCAGTGCCTCAGCACCTCACAGGGAACAATTCCTTCCCAATATCCCATCTGTCCCTGCCCTCTGGCAGTGGGAAGCCATTCCCTGTGTCCTGTCCTTCCATCCCTTGTCCCAAGTACCTCTGGAGCTCTCTTGGAGCCCCTTTAGACACTAGAAGGGGCTCTGAGGTTTCCCTGGAGCTTCTCTTCCAAGAGTGAAAGCTTTAAAGCTTACTCAGAAACTCCTGATTTTGAGCACTGCTAAAAATGATTCCTGTTTAAACATTTGTTTTTAACTATTTCCCTTTCAAAATGCCTTAATTTCAAGGCAAAGCAAACTGGTGACTTTGAACATCTCTACTAACAGCTCAAACAGCACATGAGGTCTGACCTGCTGGGACTTTTAACAACCCAGAGGAGTGGAAAATCTGAGGATGGAAAAGCCAAGCTGGGAAGGAAGGTGCTCATTCCACATGGCACTGGCATCAGTGTCAGTACCACTGACATCCCCTCCACCCTCTGCTCTAGCACTGGTGATTTGCTGCATGGTAAGGACATCAGAGCAGGGAA
>NW_008658690.1:22464-32434 GCF_000695815.1 Acanthisitta chloris
TTAGTTATCATTAGCCATATGGAACAGCAAACCTGCAGCCAGCTGGGAGTGTTTGTCTGAGCCAGGCACCCACCTTCACCCTACACACAGCACTGGTGAGGAATAAACACCTGGGTCCTGTTAATGGAGCTTAGACAGATAATTCAGAGCTGGTTTTCTTCCTAAAAGTATCTTATACAGCCTAGGAGTATCAGTAAAATACCCCTAATACCTGATAAGGTGTTAGTCAGTGAACAGAAGGTGACAGAGACCACAGTAAAGTGAAATAGCTGATAAATTCTGTGGGAAAAATAGGATAAATTCTTTTCCCAGCGAAAATGATCAATGAAAATAAAGAATAATGATGTTATTACAAAACCCCACCCACAAACACAAGGAAATAGGAGAATAAATCCAGGTTTACCTGAGATACATAACCAGGAGGCACAAATATTGGTGGCATAGAACCATTCGGGGACATCATAGGGACATGTGCTGGACCTAGAGGGGAAACAAGAACCACTTTTTAAACAAACAAAGCTTTTCCCAGGCAGAAATTTGTCCTGTTCTGGTGCTGAGACACTGGCCCAGGCTGCCCAGGGAGGCTGTGGCTGCCCCAACCCTGGCAGTGTTCACAGTGCTCTGGTGGGAGGTGTCCCTGCCCAGGGCAGGGGATGGGGCTGGATCATCTCTAAGCTCCATTTCAACTCCTTAACAATCTATGAGTTTTCACATCAGACTGAAAGGAAGTAATATTCCTGTGTGGGGTTTGATGGGAGCAGAATGGACACATTTTATGTAATATCACTGGAAATGGTGAAAATCAGTCAAAAATGGAAATACTGATAAATTCAACTTGACTTACAGGAGATACTTTGCCCTCATAATTGTCCCTTGCCCAGAAGGGAAAGTTTGGGAGCAACAATTCCCTCAACTATGCCTTACAGTGCAGTGAGGGCACAGTGGCTATTTAAGCTTAGATTTTGTGGACTAAATCCCATATAAATATCTATATTAGGATTACAGTTAGAGAGTTACTCAAGGAGCATCACAAACCCAGCTGAAATTTCAGTTTTTGTACATTAAAGCCTGCAGGGAATCCTGGAAACCTCCCAGTGCTGCCTCATCTGCACTGAAAAACTCAATGTATTACTCTGCAGAACACACAAACCACATCTGACACCACTGAAGAAACACTGGCAGCAACTCCAGAATCAAAATATTTGGATTCAGAACTTCATCCTTCCCTTTACCTTGAATACACTGAACGTGGCCATCTTCAGTTGTAATTGTGAAGGTTTCACCTGGGTTGACCTGGACAAGAATAACCTGTAGGAAAGAAATCACAACATAGGTTTAGTTTGCCTTTTTTTCCTTCAAATTTCAGGAATTATCTGGGGATGAAACCTCATTCTCTTCCTTAAATCCATGTGCTAAAAGTGAAACAACAAAGCCTGGGCAACCTTGGAGTGACATGGACGATGAGACACTGATGGGTAGAGTTCCTTCAGTTTTTATCCAATATATTTACACTACCCCTGCAGTGATAGTTCCAGCAGGGAGACGGGATCTGAAACCACCTGGACATATAACTCCTGGAAAAAATGAGCTAAGCATGACATTAATAAGTTCATTGCGCCATTAACACTGACTCTGATTTTTTATATCGTCCCTCATACAGCAGAATTGGTGCTGATGTACAGGAGGATTTTACTTCAGGGACATGATTTGCTTCTGGACATAAGGAAACCACTGAAAACCAGCTGAAAAGTCCATTTAGGCAGACAGTAATACTTATGATTGTTCCAGGAGAAGGAGAGAGAGCAGATTATACCTTTAAAAATGGCATAATTCATACCAATAATGAAACTTAGGCAGATCTGTCATTTCAGACTAGAACTGATGACTTCAATGCCACTGAATCTCTGAGCTCAGTGAAGAGAGAAGTTATTTGTTTAAAGAAAAGTGACAATAATGGATTTGCCAGAGCACAAGGAACCAGGAAAGAGGAGGTTTGCTGCTCCCTGGGCAGGATTACACCTCAGAGCAAGGCTCATCTCCCAGGGCAGCAAAGGGATCCTGGAGAGATCCAGAGCCAGTGAACGTGTCAGAGCTTCAAAACAGCTTTCAGTCAACTCAAGTTCTCAGAAACAGCTCAGGAAACTCCTAACTGAGCTCAGGGAACAGGATCCCAAGCGAGTGGTGCAGTGCAGGGCCTGGAATTCCAGGAATGCACAGGGCAATGTCTTAGAAGAATGACTCACTGTAATTAGTGAAGCAAAGGCAGCTCCATCTACCTTCCAACAAGGAAAATTTCCAGGAAGCTCGAGCGTTTTAATGAGTGGACCTAAGCCAAGTTAGACACAGGCTAGTGCTGGAGTCACAGCTCTGTCAGCACCTCCAGGTGCAGCCAGGTCAGAGCTGCTGGGACCAGCACAGGCTGAGAGCTGTTTCCATGCCCCAGTGTTCTGCTTTATCCCTAACTCCCACACTTTCCACTGCTCAGAACCAGAAACCCTTCCAGGAAACTTCCAACTTGGGCTTTAAGTGACATGGAACTGGTGCTGCATCCCAGAGTGACTGAAGGGACTGGCAAACAGCCCAAGTTTGATTTCTGGAAACAAATCACTGCACCATGACCTATAATCAGCCCATCCCTGTCCTCCAGAGCACTGGCAGTCAAATCCTTAACCATCATGTGCATTAATTAAGCTTCTAAGTCAAGACACTGTTTAAAGGAACATCAGTCTTCAAATCTTCTCTTCAAATGCATTTCAAGAGAAAACCCTTTTGTCTTGCCTTTTTTTCAGAGCATCATCAAGGTCAAAGGAAACCACGAAGGTCATCAAGTCCAACCATTCACCTGTCACTGCTGGAACCCCTAAACCAGATCCTCCAATGCCACATCCAGACACCTCTGAAACACCTCCAGGGATGGTGACTCCACCACCTCCCTGGGCAATATCCCAGGGCCTCAACACCACAACAGGGAAAACATTTCTCCTCACATCCAATCTGACTCTGCCCTGGCTCAGCTCAAGGCCATTCCCTCTAGTCCTCTCCCTGCAGCCCTGGCAGGACACACATCCCACACCTCTCCTGCACTTGTCCTCAGCCACTCATCAGGTCTGTTCAGGTCTCTCTGTAGAGCTTTCCTACCCTCAGGCAGATCCACACTCCCACTCAACTTGGTGACATCTGGAAATTTCCCTGACTGCAAAGTCTCCTCTAGGTCCCCAAAATACCAGGGACTGACACCTTTCTATGTGTTGTCCACACTGCCCCACAGCCAGACATGCCCCACACACAGCTCTGGGGATGGTGTTCAGTTAGATCTGCTTGATCCCTTTTCCTTGTGAAACACAACCTCCTGAGTAACCTCCCAGCTGGGCAGGGGCTGAAATTTCACCTTGCTAATGCCACAACTTCAGAGATAGCTTAGAGGCTCTACAGCTTTCCCTATGTCCAGACACAACTCTTGTGCTTTTACCACCAGTCTTTCTCCAAGAGTTTTTGCCTCAGAATCTGTGGCAAAAAGAGAAAAGCACTTGTTTAATAAAGCCTATTTTCCAAGTATATCACTGAAACAACCCAGGTCTCTCCTCCCTCTCATCTGTAACAGCAACAACTTACAGGATATCTCATTTAAAACCTTCCAGCATTTATGGGCTGAGACCACCAACAATTCATGGCTATTTTGCTGTACCCTGTTTTCAAACAGCTCTTCATGTAACCTTTCCTCACCATTTCACGACAGTTATTCTCTGGAAAATTTTAGGCAACTTTCCCTGCTGTTAACAGAAGGGAACAACACTACGAACAACCCCTAACTCCTGTTTCAGTTGGTGTCAGACACTTGAGGTGAAGAACTGATCAGACTAAAGCAGCAGGCAGTTTGTCTCTTGCTTCAACTAAACCATTACTTAACTCCAGGCACAGAAATCCTTCAGCTGAGGTTTTGTCAGTAGAGAATCCTGGAACAGCCCAGGTTGGAAGGGACCTTAGATCACCTGGTGCAGCATATTGTGGGAAGGTGAGTCTGGATGAGATACCCAACACTCTGTCCAGCCAACAAACTTAGAACAGAAGCATCAAATCATCAAGGTTGGAGGAGACCTCTAAGATCATTGTGTCATCAAGACCAGGAGGTGTTCAGCATCCCATGCTGCCTCCAGAAAGGTAAATTCAAAGCTTCCTTTTTCCAAACCCATGTGCAGTGTGTGGAGTAGAATCATAGAACCATTAAGGCTGGAGGAGACCTCCAAGATCATCAAGTTCAACCATGAACCTGTCACTGCTGGAAGCTCCAAACCACATCCTCCAGACACTGATCTGACTGATCCACAACCAACCACTTAGCTCTTTAAGCCAATACCCCAACAACCTTCTCTCTCCTCCCAGGACTTGTCACATTTGCAGCTGCTCAGGCAAAAGATGCACCTTGAAGTGAGATGCAGAGTTAAGTACCAGAGTGTGTGTGACACTGCTGAGTGCTCTGCAGGTCCCTCTCCCAATCCCTCAACATTTACAGCACAAGACACTCAGCTCCTACTGCCAAACACCCAATCCACTTCATGTTTACTAACAACTTATATAAGTTTGGGCTTCCCAACTGTTTTGCTTTCACTTTTGCCTGTATTCCCCACCCCACCAGGCACTTCTCAAGGGTTGTGTCCAGCAGAACTCTAAAGTTTCAACTAAACACACTCAGGTTTCACCACTGCCCTGCAATTATTAATGAAGATACCTAATACCAGGAAGCCAAACTCTTTCCTTTCATCTTCCTGGAACAGACTTTAGAGCCCTGGAACCACTTGCTGATCTTTATTCACTACTTCACATGAGTTACAAAACCTTAGTCCTCTATTAAATCTGTACTTGCTTTGACTCCTGGACTTTGCAGTTTAATTTTAAAGCGTTTCCATGGGTGTAACAAACATCACTTTTAATCTGGAGGCTAAACTCATCCACTGTATTTGATGCTGAATGATTTTTCCCCTCTCTCTACCTGCACTTCTGTTTCCCTGACGAGATCAGTGCTGAGAACCACATCCTCTCCTAACTTTGCACATCAGTATCACAGCTGCTTTCTGCTGTGCCTTCTCCTCTTGCAGCCACCATCCAAGCTGTGCCCAGAGCTCCAAGGCTTGCAGGAGAAGTGGGATGGGGTTGGATTTACCTGCTGGATGCTGTCCCCATTGACCATGTGAGGTAGAAGTGGCACTTCATTGAGGAGAGGTGTAGCTTCCAGGGGAGGTGGCTGGTCAGCCATCATGTCTGGGAACCACTCATGGACACCTGCTCACATCCACCACCTGCTCCAGGAGAAACACAGTGCCAAGGTTAGATCCAGCTCTTACCCAGCAGGGGCCTTTCACTTGATGTGACTTTGAACACAGCATCAGTCTGCAACATCCCATGACTCTCCCATGAAGATGTGTCCATAAACTGGGTTTAACTGGAGGCAAAAGTCATTCAAAATCATCCACTTTAGCTCCACTGCACATTCACTTGGCCAAACTGACAGGCTTCAAACAGGGAGGTGATGACATGTCACACATCTGAATTATCACAATGAAGTGCACCAAACAATCCAATATATTATCCTATTTTTCCTTTCTAACTACTGCATTTTAGAATACATGACACTGTCCCAGGCTGCCCAGGGAGGCTGTGGCTGCCCCAGCCCTGGCAGTGTTCACAGCCAGGTTGGCTGAGCCTTGAGCAACCTGCTCTGGTGGGAGGTGTCCCTGCCCAGGGCAGGGGTTGGGGCTGGATCATCTCTGAGCTCCATTCCAACCCCTTAACAACCTATGAATCTATATCTTTCTCCCTAAAATATGCTCTTGGATAACCAAGAACTCACCTTGCCATACCCCAAGTGCTGAAATCTGTACCTCAGTGCAGCAGAATTTATATTCATGCAGCTCTTTATTGCTAAATTTTCCCTTCTAATTCCTAAATTGCTCCTACTCCAGAACTCAAGTTTCAGGATAAATAATTCACATAGCACAAATACAGTTCAGTCCCTCTGATGACCCAAAAAAAACCCCCAAAATGTGGCATTTCTCCAATGCTGCAAGATGTCATCAATACAGACTGTGACCCAGTGGAAACAAGGGTTAAAGGAACCCAAAAAAGTACTTTATACCAAGGTCTTTAACTGAGCACTGTGGAGAAATGTGTATGGAAAAGTGCTGCAGAGTTGTGGGTGTTCAGGGAATCATCCGTGATCACAGTCAGTCAAAACACAGCCCCAAACTCAGGGAATTTCAGTGTAGCTAGTTCAGCCTCCTGAAAAAGCATGAGACGACAGGATACAGGAAATGCTGACACTTCCTTCTCCCTCCTATAAACCAGAAGGCAAAATCTGGTTAGGATAGTCCAATCCCTTAAAACTAAAGAGTGGAATCAACCCAAAACCATCCCCATAACGTACACAAGTGCCAAGTCCTTGTTTGGTTCTCTCCATGAGTATGGAACAGTCTGGGGAAGGAAAGAGGAAAACTGATTCATTCTGTACCTGTGGGACTGAATTTGCAGCAGATTAGCAACAGGGAGAGAAATATCATAGCCTGATTTATCATTTCTTTTGGCTGGACCTCATTTTGTTCCACAGGGGCCTGCAATGCAGGCTGAGACTCCAAGGATCTCCCCTGTGTCACCATCACCAGGTGAAGAGGCTGTTGGCACTCACTGATCAAATTTTTGCTTGCAAAATCACCTCAAAGTAAGAGAGATAATCACACAGCCACAAAATGCAGCACAACAAACTCCTCAGGGCTTCCAAAGAACTCAGCTCCTTGCACAAGCAAATTGTGTTCCAGGTTTGCTCCAGGTACAATTTAAAGAGGCCAAAAGTGATTGTAAAGTGTAAGGGCTGGACAAAACCTCAAGGATTAATGCTGCACCAGGTTTGGCCTAAATACCCTTAACAGCCTTAGCATATCATTCATTTCCTGAATAAAATAACCTCCCATTCTATTTGCCAGGTTTGGAATTGCCTCTGCCAAGGACACAAACTCAGCTGAGTGTATACAACTCACTCAAAAATCCCTGCATGGAATGGTAAAATTAAGGGAAAAATTCCTTCCTCTCCCATTTTTTAGAGGTTGGATCTAAGCATTAAGAGCCATAAGAGGAGCTCACTGTACACAGGCAAACTGAAAATCTGCATCTAGTCCTAATTTCTTTCATCTGAGAACCTCAAAGAGGACAGAAATGAGCACTCAACAGAGGGAAAATCCCTTTCCCAAAGAGCAGCTCCACCTGCATTCAAATGTTCAAGCAATCAAAATAAGCAGCTGCAGAAAAACACATTGTGAAACAGGTCCCAGTGCCACCTGCAACTTTAAATAACCCTTCAGAGTTTCTATCCTTGCCCTCTGCGTTGGCTGAGCTGAATCCTCTGAGGCTTTGTCCGTGGGACAAACTGCAGAGCAAAGCCCAAACACCCACATGGGGTTCGGAGTCCTTAATCCACTGCCTAATGGCACAGGTAGGATTTATTTCCACTGACACCTACACACACATTCCATCTGCTCAGTGCTGTGATTTCAGTTCTCAGAGGAACAACTTCATGCTTGGACCATCAGGAAATCAGTGTTTTCATACACTTAATAACAAACTCCTAAAATAGCAGATTTCGGGGCAGGAATCTCCATATGGGTCACAGAAAACAGAAGTATTGGCAGAAATGAAACCATTATGAGATCTTCTGGGCAGTCTCACCTGGCTCAGAACATTGAGGTCTCCCTGTGCAGCTGGGCTGGGGAGGCTGCAAGGGGCAGAGCACTGAGGGCAAGGAGGAATGTGCAAAAAAATACAAGTTGTTTTGGGTTTAGAGCTTTCCTTCGTTCCTGGAAATCCTGGTAAGAGCAACAAAGATATTGCTGCCCTCAAAGGGAGCACAGAAAATGAGTGTGGGACAATTTTTCCTGGGAAATAAACCAGGATCCTTACAGGTTTACTTTCCCAGAGCTCCATTTCATGCAAGGAAGTAGGTGGTATTCGGGTAAATAAGAAGAGAATTCCTGAAAAGTTATGACATGCTCAGCACAATTTCCTGCAAAGCAAAACAAAGGCAGAGCTCTGTCTTGGAAAGGCATTTCCCGCCCCCCCAGCAGGGCTGGGAGCAGGGAATCCAACCCTGCCTCTGGCCCTCAGCACCCCAAGGTAAGGCTGGTCCCAAGGACAAGGAGGAGGACAAGCACTGCATGGGCAGAGAGGAGACTCCTGGATCCTGAACCCACCTCCATCCTCACTCCCACAGCAAAGGTGTGAGACTCATGGAATGGTTTGGGCTGGAAGGACCTTAAAGATGATCTTGTTCTACCTCCTGCCATGGTGGAACATCTACTAGCCCAAGCGGCTCCAAGCCCCATTCAACCTGGCCTGGAACACTCCCAGGGATGGAGCAGCCACAGCTGCTCTAGGAAACCTGTGCCAGTGCCTCAGCACCTCACAGGGAGGAATTCCTTCCCAATATCGAATCCAATCCCAGTCTCCGCCAGTGTGAATCAAATCCCTCTGATCCTGTCTCTCCAGGCCCTTGTCCAAAGTCTCTCTCCATCTTTCCTGTAGCTCCTTCAGGCACTGAAGGCCACAATGAGGTCACCCCAAAGCTTGTCTTCTCCAGGCTGAACAATCCCAACTCCCTCAGCCTTTGCTCACAGCAGAGCTGCTCAATATCCCTGTGATCACCTCGGTGCCTCCTCTGGATTAAATTCTATGATTCTATCATCATCAGTAACTATCCAAGTGGCCAAAAAAAAAACAAGGCAAAAAGTGCTTGTACTGAGAACTCAGAGGCTGCACTGACATTAAAGATGAGCTAATACCCTAAACTTTCAATTCTAGACTAAAAATAAGCAAGAAAAATCCCATCTGGAAGCATCAAGGCCAGAAATATTGTAGTTCATAGGGATTTACTTAGTGAATCATTACACATGAATCAATGACAGAACTGGTGGAGGTAACTCTGCAGCTCTGTCACCCTGTACTGGAGATTTTTGAGTCAGCATGGCATTAAATAGATGAAGTTTTAGAAAGGTTACATTTTCCAGTCTCCTTCTGGCCTGATTCACCGCCTTGCAGTGATTCCTATTACACATCAGCTAAAGGTCAGTCCCAAACCTGAGCTGAGAGGGGATGAATTCAGCCCACAGAGTATTAAAAAAATATCAACCAGTTGGGGATGATCATCTCAGAAACAAAACTGAGGCAGAGTTTTAGCTGAGCTGAAAGAAGTGATAGTGGATATGATGTTTCTAAGTCAAACTGAGCTTTTGTTTTCACAGATTAGTTGCTCAAGATGCATCTAAAAGATAAAATATAGTAATTTATTGCTTATTAAAATGTATCTTAAACTAAATCAGACCAATTCCCAGTTGAAAACTGGCCCCTGGGAAGTATTCCTGAGCAACTCCCCACTGTGCTGCTGTCACATGGTCAATCAGGTTAACCAGATTCACAGCTAGGCAACGTTTTCCAGGTCAGTCTCACACTCCAAAGGCTTTTAAGGAGCACAGAAAGTCTTCCTGACTGCCTTTCCAGCAAACAATTCCAGCATGCAGCGGCTGGGCCTGACCTCACTTCCTGCCATAGTAAAATGTGGAGCCTCTGGAAAGCTTGAGCCATTGGCCTTCCCTCTGCTCCAGCCTCAATTCCTCTCTGGCAGAGCTGCTGGAGCTGGGCCAGCTCCTGAGGATGTGCATAGAGCTGAGCTCCCACTGCCATGGAAAACTGCCCTTCTCTCCTATATAGAATGAGCAGAGCACAGGGAGCTCACTGAGGGCTCCAGGACACTGCAGCATCCTGCCTCAAGGCTGGAAAACATCAGGGATTCCTTCTCCAGGGGCACCTGAAAGTGTCTGTAGTAGTTTTGATCCATAGTGAAATCACAGAACCATCAAGGCTGGAGGACACGTCTAAGATCGAGTCCAACCATTAACCTGTCACTGCTGGAACCCCCAAACCCTAAACCAGATCC
>NW_008658690.1:32628-33593 GCF_000695815.1 Acanthisitta chloris
GGGGTTGCAGAGAGCCGGGAGGTCACCCCTGAGCCTCTTCTCCAGGCTGACCAAGCCCAACTCCCTCAGCTCTTCCCCATGTACTCCAGTCCTTTAAATAATCAGCAACTGATAGTATTTACTGACAGATAAATGGTTGGATTTGAGGATCTCAGAGGCCTTTCCAACCTTAACGATGCCACCTGTGTAGCAAACCCCTAGCAGGATGCTCAGAGCATTACTAACCCTCCATCGGACATACCCAATGTGCAGCTCAGTGTCAGGTTCAACTGTCATTTCCACTTGGTTGGCACAATAGTTTTGATTATACTTTTTATATGAAAACAACTACTAATTAGTATCATATATAATATAGTAAAAATACATAATATAGAGGTGTGTATATATATAGGAATATATATAAATCTTTATAGTATAGGAAAGTGTAGTAAATGTATTTTCTCTATATGGGGAGGAAAAAACTCTGCAAAGTCTCCTTCCAAGCCCCATTCTTCATGTTTTTTACCTTTGGAACAAGGAACCCCTGGAACTGGATCTGTGAGCACAAACATCTATGAACCTCATGGTCTCTGACACAGAAAATGCCTTGAAGTCCAAATTTCCTGCAAACTGAGGCCTCTGAGGATTTTCCACACACTCTGCCCTGTCAGATCCATTTTGCATCACTCATCTCTAAAGGCTGTTCAAAAGAACAACCACAGACCCAACCAAAGTCATCCCCAACCTCAGGCTAAGGAATAACCTTGTCAAAATATCAAACCTCAATCGTCAACCCTGAGAAAGCTGATTTGACATCGATGTCCCACACACCTCTGAGGTTTGGAAGGAAGACACAAATTGCCCTCTCCCCCCTGAGCTTTCCAAGCAAACAGCATTTACAAGGTGTCTCAGATATCATCCCAAGCCTAAAATAGCTCTCCTCAGCCACAGGACCACACAGGAGACCTTCTCGGTGGACTGGTTTG
>NW_008658690.1:33619-35594 GCF_000695815.1 Acanthisitta chloris
CAGTTTCAAGCTGAGCTCTGGAGGAACCACCACCACCACTCCAGAACCACCACTAAACACGGGGTTTGATTAAAACCTTGGGAATCGTTTGGAATGACACCTGAGGGAGCTGTGCTGCAGCATCCTGTGTGAAGTTTGGCTTCCAGCCACAGCCTTGATGCTCACAATGTTCCTCATGACTTCCCCAACAAATGTGCTCAGTCAAACACACTGAGCACCAAGAGCTGAAGGCTCTGATGTTGTTCTGATCCAGGGAATGCTATGACCTGGGGGAGCTCTGTGGCAGCAGGAAAACAAAACACCTCACTGAAATCTCACCCCAGCTCTACACACACAGAGAGGACAAGGTTAGTGCTCTCTGCTCCAAGGGTTTTCTTTTACCAACTAGCAAATTACAGGAGGATTTTAACTGAGGATTGATGTTCATCTCTCAGGGTACTGCGAGACCTGACTGCCCATGAAAGTCTCCTTGAAGAAGACATAAGACTGGGATGGAAATCCTCATATCACAGACACCAAAACTTCTAAAACACAGAGAAACAGCAGCTACAACACACTAACACCCACAGGAGCTCTGACCTAAGGGATAATATCACCTTCCATCCTCCCTTATCCCTCTGCATCAGGTTCCTGATGTGACTGTGCCAGGAAAGCCATAAAACAATTGCTTTCCTCCACCCTCAGACACACACAACCTCCCCAGGCAACCTCCTTGGGAACTGTCCCAGCCTGCAAACACATCCCTCAGCACCCACTGCCCAGTCTGAGGGTGCTTTGTGCCCACCCTCCAGGGCTGCTGTTTTCCCACTCTGGCCAGAAACTCCTCTGGCCAGAGCTGGGAAAGAACTGTCCATGCTCGGAGCACATCACACTCGATCTGAGCTGCTCTTTAACTCCATACTCACACCAGGGTCGTGTGTGGCCTCTGATTCAGCCATTCCTGACGCCTGTCAAGTGTGCTCAAACCATTCCTAGGATGACATTACTTCCAGAGAAATATTTTCCTTCACTGTTTTAGTTCTTTCATGTCTTTGCTGAACGCTAAGCACTCGTGTGCTGCTTCCTATCAACATTCAGGAGCCCCTGAAAGGCTCTAATGCTGTTTCTGAGGGCTCCAGGGCTTCTCCAAATACAATGCTTCCATTCCACCTTCAAAAACAGGGATTAAGGTGTTTTTCAGCTGTATCAATACTGCAAACAAAAAAGAAAAGAATTTGATGTAAAACTGATTCTTTTCCACATTAGGACAAGTCCTGGCACCAGCCAAGTTGCTCATTGTAATGTCCTACAGCAAGAAATTTTCAAGGTTGTATGAAAAAGCTTTTACTGAATGCAATGTAACAACATATTTACTTTAGATATGAGTTTTCAAGGGTGAAACTGCCCCTGAATTTGAAAAAAATTACATTATTCTGGGGTTTTTAGGCCTTGAAATCAGTTTGTTTACACATTAACAACATACTATGGATATTCTATGCCCAAATGTCTACTAAATCACTTGGAAGCAACATATCCATGGAAAAGTAAGCACTCAAAACTTCTGCCCAGAGGCACAAAATGTAGAAGCATCAACTCTGAGGAGAACAAGCTCTTTAAGGACCTGAAAATCTCTCTTCTCTGTGCAGCCACAGGGAGACCTGGACTGGCCAGCCAGAGGCAGCTGGAGTTTACACCTCTGAGCAACCTGAGCAGATGGAGGAGTGTTTGAAGGTGTGCCAAGGTGTCCCAGGTGGGAACTGCAGGTTTCTACAGGGAGCTGCACGTGCTCTGAGGCTCTGAATTCAGCTTAGGGATCTGGAGAACCAAGTATGAGCCTTTCCTATGGGACTAAATTGGTCTTGAGGTGGAAGGGAAAATTCAATTTTCCCCCTGAAAATAAACAAGTTGTGCTCATTTCTAAACTTTCCTGAATTCCAGGTGGAAGGATCTGTTTCAGAGTGGACACAACCCAAAGGAATGGCTACAGTGCACACAA
>NW_008658690.1:35647-42874 GCF_000695815.1 Acanthisitta chloris
TCCCTGCAGGGAGAACACCTGGTTCTCAGCAGGGAATAAATACCTTAGCATCTTTCAAAGCTTTTCTGAGATTCACAGCATCAGCTGGGCTGGAAAAGAGCTCAGACACAATCGAGTCCAACCCGTGACCTAACACCACCTTGTCAACTAGACCAGAGCACTAAATGCCATGTCCAGTGTCTCCTTAAACACTTCCAGGAATGGTGACTCCTCAACCTCCCTGGACAAACTATTCCAATGTCTAATCACCCTTTCTGTGAAGAAATTCTTCCTAAGGTCCAACCTGTGACCTAACAGCACCATGGGCACTAAGTGCCATGTCCAGTGTCTCCTTAAACACTTCCAGGAATGGTGACTCCTCAACCTCCCTGGACAAACTATTCCAATGTCTAATCACCCTTTCTGTGAAGAAGTTCTTCCTAATATCCAACCTAAACCATCAAGTCCAGCCTATGACCTAACACCACCTTGTCAACTAGACCAAGGCACTGAGTGCCATGTTCAGTCTCTCCTTAAACACCTCCAAAAATGACAACTCCACCACCTCCCTGGGCAGCTCCTTCCAGTGTCTAATCCACCTTTCTGTGAAGAAATTCCTCCTAATGTCCTACTTAAAGTGAGGAATACGCAGCAAAGTACCAAACTGAAGTTCTCCCTGAGCCTGGCTGCCCTGCTTGATTCTATGATTCCAGACACACCACACTGTGTTGTACATAGACATGGATGAAACTTCCTGGGATGACACCAGGAAAGCACCAAAACTCCTCCCTTCTTAGTGCCCAAGCTGAGGAACACCTAAGTGGAGCTAGAGAGCATTTGGGACAGCAGACACAGCACACGAGTGGGTATGATCCAACCACGATGGATCCAAAAGCTCTTTCCCAAATGCTTGCATTCCATCTCTCCAACAACTTATTTACTTGAAACTCGAGAGCAATCATGCAGATTATTAAACCCAACAGCAACAAGGCTGTTTCCAGGAAAGGCTCCCCACCACAGAGCACTCAGCTGGGGACTAATCCGAGCAAACACATGGAAAACCAGGACTTCCCAGGCTGAATACAAGCAGGAATTGGCTTCCAGGTTCCTGCAGGCTCCAAGGAAAGCAAAGGCTGATTTTCAGCAGCTCTCATCCAATCTGCTCTGTGTGACTGATGCAGTCTGTCAGCAGAGAGGCACAAACAAGGCCGTTGCCTTGACAAGTCTCTACAAAACATGACTCCAAACGCAACCTAAACCTAGGGAAAGCAAAGGATTTCTTCAGACTGGAGGAGATTATGCACACTCCCAGTAGGGAGGATGACTTTGGTACAGCAGCTGAGCACTGTTTCCCCTGTGCAGTGTGAGGAGAGGTTGGGGCTGTAGCTGAGAATGAAGTGAGTCTATTTCAAGCAGGTTATCCTTAAACCAAGGGCTAAAACACCCCAAGAAACGACTTCACTTCCCCCAGCTGAGCAGGCTTATGGCCACACAACATGTGCATGGTTTGAGCTCATGGAATATGCAAGGCTGAGATCATGCACAGGAGGCTGGAGCAGGAACACTTCCCTCAGGGTGTGTGACAGGCCCAGAACCACTCACACAGCTCAGCTGGGCATGGCCACACACTGAAGTCATTTGCTCCTACATCTCAGCTTGAAATACTGATGGGTAAATCAGTTACCTGCTAAAGGCTCAAGGCTCTAACCACACTCTGATGTTACAGCAGACATGGAAACCATCAATTTGCAGACCCTCAGGCTAACAGTTTGTATCTAAGTGCTCAGCAAGTTTCTACCTTAAGAAATTGAGGCCTTAAACAGCAAAATGACAGTTTACAATACACTCAAATGCTGTTTACGTAATCATAGAATCACAGAATTTAGGGGTTGGGATGGAGCTCAGAGATCACCCAGCCCCAACCCCTGCCCTGGGCAGGGACACCTCCCACCAGAGCAGGTTGCTCAAGGCTCAGCCAACCTGGCTGTGAACACTGCCAGGGTTGGGGCAGCCACAGCCTCCCTGGGCAACCTGGGACAGTGTCTCACCACCCTCACAGGGAAAACATCTGTTTAACATGTAACCTCAATTTCCCTCCTTCAATTTGTGCCCATTGCCCCTTGTCCTGTCCCTGCAGCTCCTTCTCACACTGAGGCCCCAGAGCTGTGTGCAGGATTCCAGGTGGGTCTCACAGAGCAGAGCAGAGGGGCAGAATCACCTCCCTTGACCTGCTACCACACTCCTGTGCCTGCAGCCCAGGCCTGGGTTGGTCTCTGGGCTGAGCTCACACTGCAGCTCATGATGAGCTTCTCATCCACTGTCACTCTCAAGTCTCTCTCCTCACTACTGATTCCAACATCTCTCCCCAAAGACCTGTTTTCACCCATGTAGTTCACACCACACTCTATTCTATAGCCATTAGCTGCCATTCAGCTCCAGTTGATTTCTTCTGTCCCATTAGAGACTTGTGAACCAAACACAAAAGGGTTAGGGAAATTGGGATAAACTTCCTCTTCCCAGAGCTGAAATTTACAAATTACACTTGAACTTTGGTGTATATTCATCACGTGAAATTGATTCCTCACTTGAGAGGACCTAACTTCAGTGAAATCATCCATCATTGACAAACTGAGCAGCTTGGATGCTGTGGGATAATGGCAAACACGATTTCACCCTCTAACACAGCTCACTGCCTCACTGCAGCAGCTGATTAGGCTAATGAACACACTGTTATAAGCTGTGTGTGGCCAACTTCACATACTGAGCAAAAACCTGTCAGAGGACAGGGTTAATTAGTCACTAGGGTTAACACTGAGTATCACAGATACTTCAGTGATTTCTGGTTCACAAACACTTTGTGCTGCACTTGTTTATTCTCCTCCCATGGAAAACACACTCTGCTAGTCAACAGTTTCCAAAACTGGGGTGGGGAATGTGTGTCCTGCCAGGGCTGCAGGGAGAGGATAGAGGGAATGGCCTTGAGCTGAGCCAGGGCAGAGTCAGGTTGGCTGTAAGGAGAAATGTTTTCCCTGTTGTGGTGTTGAGGCCCTGGGATATTGCCCAGGGAGGTGGTGGAGTCACCATCCCTGGAGGGGTTTCAGAGGTGTCTGGATGTGGCACTGGAGGATCTGGTTTAGGGTTCAGGGGTTCCAGCAGTGACAGGTTAATGGCTGGACTCAATCTCAAGAGCTCTCCTCCAGCCCTGATGGTTCTATGAATTGTTACTCTCACAACTGCCCCTGTGGCAACTTCCTGACAGATTTCTTCCTGCTTTTCAAGCAGTTCAGTTCCATGACCTGATCAATTCCAGGATGTCCAAGCAAACCCCAAGTGTATGAGCAGGACACCCAGACAGTGACTGACAGGGTGGTGCCACCCACTCCAGTGCTCCCTGCCCAGGAAATGCATTTTGCTAACACCAGACATGACTTTCTTTATCCCAATCCACTCCCATGTCTCTCCAGACAAAACCAAGGGGGTGAGAGGAAGACAGAGTGAGGAATGTGAAAACCGAGATAATGCTGCCACCTTACCCAGTGTTTCTGTGGCAACTGAGCCTCTTCTTACCTCAAGGACTCAACCAGCTCTTCCTTCCCTAAGTCATTTGTTCCATTTGGTAAGAACTCATCCAGAAATTTCTTTCAGAAAAAAGAACCTTAAGTTTAGAAGTCTGTCCTATGTTTTTATTTCACCTTCAAGTGAAATAAATAAGAGACTTAAAGAAAATAATACATTTTATAGTAAAATAAATAAATGAGAGACTTGGAGGATTAATGAGAGAAAAAAAAGCTTCAGAAAAGGAGGGAGAAGAGTAAGTTATGTCTAATTACCTGACACTCCTGGCTTGGAATTCCTCCTGTGGATGAGTGTTCAAACCAGGGCCTGCTGCAGAGGGAGAGACGTGTACTGTCCTCAGTCTTCCTTCTGCAGGCAACAAAAAAATAGGCATTTTCCTGTTAGTGGCTTGGCAGGAAATACAATCACAGTCTGCTGCTCTGGGCAGCACAGCTTTAACCTAGAGATTGTTCTGCTAGAGATGCTCCAGCAGAAGGAAATCAACAGCTTCAGTGGTCCCTGAGGCTATTCAAGATGTTCCACTTCACAACAGAAGAATGACCACCTTTCTCCAGCTGCTGCATCCAGAACCAAACCAGTCCCCAAACCATTTGCACACTGAGGATTATGAACTCCCTGGTTTAGCTCTTCCAACCTGTGAATTCTTTACAAATATCAATCAATTCCCCACACAGTTTTTCACTGCATCACTGAGGTGGGAAAAGGCCTCCAAGACCTGTGAACCAACACCATCCTGCCAATGGGACCAGAGCACTAAGTGCCATGTCCAGGTGTTCCCTGAACACCTCCAGGGATGGCGACTCCTCCACCTCCCTGGGCAGAATCAGAGGCTGGAAAAGACCTCCAAGATCATCGAGTCCAACCTGTGACCCATCACCACCTTGGCAACTAGACCAGAGCACTAAGTGCCACATCCAGTCAGTCACTGAACACCTCCAGGGATGGTGACTCCACCACCTCCCTGGGCAGTTCCAGTGCCTGACAGACCTTTCCACAAAGACATCCCTCCTGAATCCCTGAAGATAAGGCACAGGCAGCTATGTTTTACTGGAATGCTCCAAGGAATCTCTGTCCCTATGGCTCCCTGAGGCTGAGTGTACAGGGAGAAGTCAGGAGAAGCTCCATGGAGCAATCCGCTGCCACCAGAAAGGTGACCCTGCCTTGAAGTCACGTTGCTGAATTCACTTGCAGATGTTTCTCAAGTCACAGCCTAACCCATGTCCCTCCTGAACATCTTTTAATAAGACACGGGCAAAAAGATACACTAAAGCAGCAAGTCCCAAAGCTGGAAAAGGGAGTCTTGGGCCAAAGGAAGCATTTTCCACATCAATCAAGATCCTGGGCACAAGGGCAGATCTCCATGAGGACCGAAGGGGCTGAAGGGCTTGGAGTCAGTGGTATGTCTGTGCTGGTCACTACACAGAAAGGATTGTGTTAGCAGCACTGAGAGAATAAATTATCACTGCTTTTACAATCAGCTCTTCAGGAACGCAATAAAGAGTTCAGTGTGTGCTCCTCACTCAGGAATCCACAACTTGTCACTGAAGGTCTGGCTGGCAGCAGAGATAACAGCTAAGGAACCATCTTTGACCTTGGGGAGCTTCATAACAACGTACCAACAACAGGTGAAATGCTGAGCAGGTCACTGCTCTCTACCCACAGCCTGGAGAGCAGAGCCAGGAGCAACCACAGCTTCAGGCACTGACACATCTCACCTGAGGGTTTGGAGACACACCACAATTAGAAGTGAGAAATGTCACTTTGCCCCTCAAGCCTCTTGGCTGCTGCAGTGTTACTAATAGTGAGGTTTTCTCATCTGCTTCCAGAGATAAATTTGGAATTCTTCTCCGATTACATGAAATCATGACAGGAAATTAAGAAAATATGTAACTGGGGAGACATTTAGAGTATTTCATACCAACTCCTTACTTTGATTGTTACAACATTTCCTACCAGCTCCTGACTTTGATGCAGAGTTCCATAGAGTCATAGAACCATCAAGGTTGGAGGAGAACTCTAAGATCATCAAGTCCAACCACTAACCTGTCACTGCTGGAACCCCTAAACCAGATCCTCCAGTGCCACATCCAGACACCTCTGAAACACCTCCAGGGATGGTGACTGTACCACCTCCCACATTAGCCCATGTGCTCTAGCCCTTTGCTGCCCTGGGACCAGCTCAGTGCCCTCTGCAAATTCCTCGAGGGTCACTCAATCCCCAGGAACATTAAGAATGTATCCTCAGCCACATATTTTCTTCTACAGCTGGACAAGAAATCTCCCAAGTTGGGCAAACAGCAAGTCACCAACTGAAGTGCCATTTTCAGCTTTCCAAGCTGAAAAGATGTATTTTACTTTGCTTGAAACCCACTCAAGCACAGACACCCTCTGAAGCACAACACTGGAACTTTTCCTGTCTGCACTGTCCATGATAAATATTGTTTTTGAAGGATTCACCTAAAAATAACCCTAAAAGATGAAAGATTGTTAGCATGGGTGGGACCAGCCATAGAGCCAACGTGATGCCAATGTCACCCTCCAAAAAAAACCCCAAACAAAAGAGCATTAAAAGAGTTGTATAGAACATTTATCTCCAGCTCTGCAGCAGATTTGGTTTCAGTGCAACATCAAAGCCAGATGCAGTCTGTGATCAAGGCTTGTGGCAGGAAATGGATTTGTGTAGACAAAGTTATCTCTCTGCTCTCTCTAAAGGTGAATACACCAGGAGTTAATTGTTTCAAACCATTGTTTTAAACCATTTAAAACACCCAACTCCTCAAAACCACCAGCAAGTAAAACCTCTGTGGTAAAATCAACTCCCAGATGACAAGAGAAGTAGGAGAATCCCTAAGAGAAGAGGGATGGGAGCAGCCTGGAGTGTGTCTCTGTGCACAGGATCTCCAGATTATTCCACTGCACTGTCAAAGTGCTGCTGAATTCCAGGGAAGGCCAAAAACTTGCTGCAACAATCCTGAGCTACAACAGGGTGAACAACTTGTAGTAGCTTGCTCCAGGTGGCTCAGGACATCACCACAGGCTGTGTTTATCCACAGGCTGCTGTGTGAGGGACCACCACCAGATCTGGGCCCCAGTGAACACACAGCTCTGTACAATATCAGACTGATTTGGTGCTGGCTAAGAAGAAATGATTCCCAGATAACAGCAGCATTCCAAACCTTTCAGAGATGTGGATCGAGGAAGGTAAAAGGACCTACAGGAGAGGGGAGGGTAAGAGCTGACTGGTTTTCAACATCCTTGAACACACACACAGCCCTGGGAAAATCCACATAGTATTATTAGCCTATTTTACCACCTTATCCTTTTCCACAAACTGCACAAAACAAGGGAAGCAATGCCAAGTGTGGGAAGCAACTTGGGCTTTGCTCCTTCCTCCCCAAGATACTGAACCAAACACACAAAGTACTTTCTTCTAGGCTGGATCTTAACTCCAAGGTCAATTCATTGGCTTAAAACACAGAGAGGATGCTTCTTCCCTGGTTCAAATGCTAATCTGAGGCTCAGGAAATCTAGATTCAATTCCAAGCCTCACCACATACTTCCTGTGTGACCTTGGGCCATAAATATTTCGGTGCCTCAGTCTTTCCATCTGTGACTGAGATAGTGTTTCCCTATTCCTAAGTGTTGGAAAGCTAAATACACTGAGAAAACAGC
>NW_008658690.1:42982-43449 GCF_000695815.1 Acanthisitta chloris
AAAAACTTAACTACCACAGGGCAGGAAAGGCAGAAAGGACAGAAATTTAAACCTCAATTATATATAAAAAAAAAATCAGCTCCATGGAAAATTTCCATCACCCCAACCCAGTTTGAAACAGAAACAAAGCTCAGACACCAGCTGGCAGAGCTGCTAAGGGCAGCAAATACACCTGCCAGAGAGGCATTACTGCCCTGCTTTGGGGAACAACCCCATGGAGCACCTCAAATCTCAGGCAGCACAGAGGCTGCTGAGTCTGGGGGCACAGAACCCCCGAGACTGTCCCCCAGCATTCCCAGGAAGGGAACCACACACCACTGGAATCTCTAACCTCGTGTGAGAGACAGCAGGCAGTGCTGGGACAGAGCAGTGGGGTCCCAGCAGCGCTGCTCCCTGAGGCTCAGGGGGCACAGCGGGATGAGGGAGGGCAAAGCACGGTCACCACCCAAACAGGGGCTGACAGGAGT
>NW_008658691.1:0-7732 GCF_000695815.1 Acanthisitta chloris
CGCGGCGCGGCCCTCCCCACCTGCCGGCACGGGCAGAGCCGCGCAGGCTAAGGGATCAAAGTGCCAAGGGGCTATTTTGTCCTTTTTTAGTTACTATTTTACCATTTTTTAGTTAAAACACGAGTTTGGACACACTCTGAAACGGCACACAAATTGTAAAGAACACTAATCCTTTCATTTTTGTACTTCTGTAGGACTGCGGCTTGTATTGATGCAGCCAAATTAAGGAAAAGTGTTCCTCTTGATCACTAGTGTTAGAGCTTTTGAATTTGAAGGCTTTGACTGAAATGGATTTTATAAAAATCTGATACTGTATGTCGTTATTGAAACATCACTGAATGTAGCAGAGGTTAAGCAACCAGAGCTCACAGGCAGTGGTGACTGTGGAATAAAACCAGGAAAACAAAAAGAACAGGGAAATAATAAACCCTGTATTCATCACAGGCAGCAGCAATAGAGGGATCTAAAGAGGTTAGCTTGGTTTTTCTGACAGTTTCAACTGAAATGCAAATATATTTAACTGTTTATAAAGGAGAACTGATAGCACTTCTGCCTATGAGGGGAAATTTCTGAAACCTTATGAAACAGAAAGGTGAGGGCAAAATTTTTGCTAGATCAGGACCAATGTTTCATGAAGTCTCTCATTCAAAGAGAGACGGTGTGTTATCACTATAAAACAAGGGGCATTTACAAGGCAAGGATGTTGACTGTGCTATGATAGTTTCCATTGCTTCCTATAATTCAAATAAGAAATATTTCAACATACATCTTAGGTGTGTCATGTTTTTCTGAACATCAAGCCCCATTTTGTGCTACCTTTTCGAAGGCCTTTATAGGATGTGGAGAGATCAAGAAATCAAAAAAAAATCCAACAAAAGCATAGTCCCTCAACTTTACTTAGATCCTGATTCTACATATGGATACATACAGAGAAGAAGAATTTCATTTCAGAACTGTAAATATTCATGTGTGTCTCCCGCAGCAAGTGCATCTCAAAAGAAAAGTTCTTAAAAATTGAAAGGCACATTATAAAACAAGCAGAACCATTTCGGAGCTATTGTATATACATAGTGAGGTTAGAAGTTAATGCGCAATCAAGGATCTTTTCTAGGGGAAGCACAGCTCTCCTGATAGAACTCGTTCATACAGAAATGCAGGATGTCTTTGGTATAAATCCTGGATTCTTTTAAATTGAATCATTCACCTTTTCAATACCTGCTCCACCCTTCCTCCTTTCAACCAAATGGCATCTGGAGTTAGACCACGATGCCTGTCTCAGAAAGAAATAATTCCAGTATTGACATTTACAACTTTACATAAATATACCCTAATAAAGGCAGTTGGGTAAAGTGTGGCAGGTAAATAAAGATGATGACATAATGGTGCACACACTATTTAAAGCAAAAAGGGAGGGAAAAAAGCTGCATACTGGCTCTTGAAAAGATTAAACATCGTTCTCTTAAGGAAGGAAGTGAACCAGAACTGATCGGAGCTGGAGTCAGCGGAGTTTTGGAGTGCTGCATGTCTGTGAGGAGGGTCATTCCAGTTCTTTTGGAAATCGATTACATTCCCCAGCTACCTACTGTTACATTGCACCAGGATATTATTGTACAGTCTTGCTACAGAGCCCTCCATTATAGAGCAGCTCTACTGGCATTTCAATGTTCAATGAAGGCTAGAATTGCCACAGAGGTTTCAATTAAAGAAAATTCAAAATGAAAATGGAGAAGGAAAAGAGAAGAAAAAGGCTGGCTTTGCAGCAAAGGTATTTATGGCTGTTTGTCACCTTCTGTTTTCTCCTCCTCTCTCCTGAAGGGAAGTCTAAAGCATCCATTTAGACTGTGATGTGTTTTGCAGAGTTATTGTGAGGGACACAAATGGCATCATTCCAGTGGTGCAGTAATAAATAAAAAATAGATATCCTTACCCATTTGGTATAAACTCAACATTTCCCATGTTAGAAGGGGGTAAACTACATTTACCTGTATTCCCCCTTGGCTGCATCACTGCAGGATGCTACTAGGACATATCAAAAGTAGTTATTCTGTCCATAGCAGGCTGTAATCACTATTTTTCCTAACTCCTAGTCTGGTTCAAACACACCGTAGTACCCACCAGAACCACGCAGGACTCCAGATGTCCTTATCAAAACTGAACAGCCCAGCAGATTTGGGGGTTACCAATTACTTTATGCACATCAGCATATAAAACCAGAGCATTCCCTGGGTTAGCAGACAACACATCTGCGTGCAAAACGTGGCTTAGGTTTGCCTTTACTAAGGTTTGATATTTTTAACGCTTTATCTTTTGTATTTATGGGCTGAGCAAATTGGGTTAATTGTTTTGTTAGCTCTACCAGACCCTATATTTGAGTTCAAGATTAACGTTGCAGCCAGTTTCCAAGGTGATGGGCATTTAATTATTGTTTATGTAGAAGTGGTTAACTAAATGCCAAAAAAAAAAACCTAGCTAAAACTTGAAAACAAGGCGGGTATGTAAAAAACTAAACAAAAACCTAAAGAATTTAGGCGAGCATGTCAGATCCTGTCTATAAGGGGGTTTAATTCCCCTAAACAATTTGCTGTCAAGAACACCTTGCTGAATTTACAAATCTTTAATTGCACTTTCAACATTCAGTGACATTCTTTAAAACTTTCCACAAGACATGTCTGGAGTGAGGGCCTGTCATGGAGGGCAACAGCCATAGTTGAGAGAGTTCTTTTCATGCACAGGTCTCTCTTTAATCCTTATTTTTACATCTTGATTGCATTTCACAATAGCCATCAGGCACTCCAGGCAGTGTTTTTAGGGCAATTACTACAATTCTTGGGTGGTCAGTCTGCATTAGATTTCATGCCTTATAAAACAACATGAGGTGTGCTATAATGACTCAGAAATATACAGCCTTTCATGTCCTATTGCTTAATTAAGGAGGGTGTTTTGCAGTACAGATATTATTGCTAGTCTGTGGTTTTTAATTTTACTACACAGTAAAAGCACCCTAATTCATACCAGGAATGGGCAAACCTGCAAATTAGTGCATTTTCTGAATTAGAAAATAAGTGAATAAACTGCAAAAAGAAAATCTTAATGTGAACACTGCAATATTAAAGCAAATGTGCTCATTTATCCCAGGAAATATAGCAGAGTCTCGTCAGCTGATATTTGATAGCATAACACCTGGGAGTTTTTTAAATATAACGAGGCTTCAGACCCCAGACCTACAATGAGCTCCCTGTGTGCGGACTCCTGCACAAACATGGATTTCAGCAAGGCCGCCCAGGAGTGCTCTCTGAGGATCACTTGTGGCCATACCAAGAACAGGGTAACAAGATACTGGAAGGACTTGTTGAGACAGCAGGGTTTTGTGGCAATTATCATATCTGTGAGATTGTGAAATAAACGCCAGTGATCTTCCAGTGACTTTTACATCAGCATAAATTCTGTAACTTTTAAAGCTACACTTAATTTTTTGAGAGATAAACGGGTAAGTCACAAAATCTGACCTCCTTGAATCTATAATCTGATCACTGTTTGCTGTAATCTCCATTTCTGTCTCCCTGTTTCATAAACCCACTTGATTTTTTGCCGGATATGTGAAATGACTGTGTAGACAACAACTCGTGGAGTAACTGCACCCACTCATCCATCTCCCTTTGTCCTCATGCCAAAACTTAATGAAAACTGTTGGTTCCTACCCTCACTTCAAATTATTTTGACTCCAACAATTCTCCACATGTAGACAATGAAAAGCACAATATCTAACAAATGCCAGTGGATGCCGATGCTCTGGGTTCAAAGCCAGGTGTTTGAAGGCAATGGGAGAGTATGTAATGAGTACAGGGATTGTGTGTAATTCTCCAATTACATATAAATGTCCTTGTCTAACCTAATGGTCCTCGCTAAAGGCCAGTTTGCTCTATCACTTTCCATTGGCCTTGTCTGGGCAGCTCTGCCTGCCTCATCCATCATATGAATTTGTCCTAATCCAAAACATTTTTATGAGCTGGAGGAGATGAGCAACAATGACCTATTAAAGCTAGTTAAGACAACCATTGGTCAAGTTGTCCAAGTTGGCCAGATGAGATTATTGTCTAAGTCGTCTAAAACACCTTTCCACCAAGGCTCTGTACAACCTTTGTCAACTCATTCCAGCAGTACACTCCAAGAGCTCAGCCAGAATTGTAGTTTCCATCCTGCCTTTGGAGAGTTCAGCTCACCAAACTCCTGTCTGCAAATGGCTAGCAATCATTAATGCTCAATTATTGTTCCTAGTCTAGTGGAAGTATGTTCAGCCAGCAAATACTCATGACCTATCTACTGGAGAAGTTCATGGGGTCATCTTTACAGCTTCAGACAGAAATCCTAAGTCATCAATAGACAGATTGTCCAAGTCATCACAATGATATTACCATAACTGCCTAGTTCATGGTGTTTTGCTGCTCCTTTCAAAGCAAATCATGCTAGTCCTATGCTGGTAGTCCTCTAGCCTGCACTGGAAATTCTGGGCATGAAAGTGTTATCCTATGGAATTATTTCACTTGTCTGGGAGCCAGGTTTCTTTCTAGGTTCCTGAAGAAGAAGTGTATGATGTCCCTTCTGAAAGTGAAGAAAAATTATACTCCTGCCAGAGGAATTACCATTGCTCTTCAGTCTGAGATCTGACTATTTGGGACCATGAACCCCAAAGTTACTGAATACTTTTGAAAATTGCTTTGAGTCTCTGACCCACAGCAGCAGTTATCTTAACAGCATGTCTACAGTGCAGTGTGAGGAAATATTTCCTGCCATTGACTTAAAATTTATATGCAACCTACTTCAATGAAACACACTTATTTTTCTCTTCCCCTTGGGGAAACAGTTGGGGAAAAAAAAAGAAATAGCTGCTCCAGTTTTATTTATGCTCTCTGTAATCATAAATATCTGCATTCAGTCTCTCTTTTTACAAGCAAAACAATCCAATACTGCAATCTCTTATGCCAGGCCCACTTCTACAGTCACTGTAGTCAGTGGGCAAAACTCATAAGGAACTCACAGGGAACCAGAGTAGGCTCTATGTATAAGCTCTCCTTGTATGTCTCACCATCTGCACTAAAGCAGACAAAAAGAGCCATACTAACATCAAACTCAGATAGAAACAGAAGGAAGAAGGATATACCAGCACTTGCTAAATATAAAGCAATAAACAGTTTTAAAAGGTATTACAAGTAATAGATGGCTTTTTTAAAAAAAAGAGTAACAGCTGCACTATATGTGACTTTTTTTAAACAGGCCTATGTTGAGGCTCTTTCTTTAGTGAGTATTGCCCTCATTAATATATTGTATAAAATAATCTATAATATTCATTAACAGTATAGACAGCAATAAAAATAATTTAAATTATTGATAATTTTTCACTCCTGCAAGGAGAAAGATTTCTTCGTTACAGCCCTAGCCCTGCCATGGGCTGTACATATGCTCAAATTTGCACAGTTTCATTTAACAGAGAACCACACAAGCCCTGGGATTTATCCCCAAAGATTTTGCTCAGGAGTGACAGGGTGAGACACCCATTCTACAAAATACGATGATGTGGCACAGGCTTCAAATCAGTAAGGTACCCCTGTTAGGAAAATACACCTAAGACAAGAAGCCGTAGGCATGTGCTTATGTGCTTCCTCGAATCAGCCTGATTGCTGTATTTTCCCTGAGGCGGAGATAAGGTTTACAGACACAGGCCCCAAGCCTGGGCCAGCCCAAAGATTATTAAAATGCATCTCTTTCCTTTTCACTGAAAGAGCTTGGTTTGCTGCACATCTTATTCCTGTCTGCCTTTATTAAGCTATTTTATAAATGCATAAGAAAAAAAAAAAGCGGCGTCCCAGATGTCTTCTTGGGTTTAAGATCTTAACAAATGAGGACACAGCTAGGCTACTTGGTCTGTGGATTTGCTAGCTGCAGGATTAAGTCCAGCTGAGCTGAAGTTTATAAACCAAGTTATTGACTTTAAAAATTCTCATACTGCTTATCAAAACACACCACATTGAAAGAACACCCTTCCCAGAATCAAATGTGGCAAAGCTTTCTCAATTATAGGCAGCCTCTCACTATACAGCCACCCTCACCATAACTCTACTAGTCTCTTGCATCTATATTATTTGAAGACTCACTCTCAAAACAATAGCCTTTTCTATTTCCTATCCCAAATAAGTAGGGTCTGGTCAGCAAAAGGTTGGTTGCACACAGCCCAGCACTGAAAGTGGAAACAAATAGTGCTCCACCAGGCAAAGCCCAGGCTGCCATTAGGTGCCACTCACTTAAAAGGATTTGTTTCTAGTCTGAAGTTAGCACGGCACCTTTGTACCTTGCTTTTCACTAAAGGTCTGATCCAGCTGCCATTAAAATCAATGAAAAGGCTCCCATTGACTTCAAAGGAGTTGAGATACACTGTATATTGCAGCAGATGAAAAATACCAAAGGAAAAGAAAATCTCTATCTTTTAGTATATACTTTCGATTTTTATATAGTCTTCATCATAACAATGTTCTGAAGGAAAGTGACTGGAAAGTTTTTCAAGTCTGTCAATGCTGAAAACTGAAGGGGAAAAAAAGAAAGCTTTTGACAAAAGAAGACACTTCCTCGTTTATTTCAAACTGCATTTTTTCTATCAGAAATTGTTTTCAATAGCAAATTTAAACTACCAGCTAAGACAGGAAAGTATTTTAAAACAGACCACCTTTAGAGGCATACACATTCTTTCTGCCCACTTACTCATAAGTCACCAGACTTTCTGTGACTTTGGAGGCTTAATAAAAAGAAAAAAGGTCGGATATTAGTGCTTTTATTGCCTGTGTCTGTAGGGAGGATCCCAGTGCCTGACTCAGCCCAGCGCTCTGTGACAGACATAAGATGGGATAACACATAGAGGAAAGAGAGGGATTTATTCAAGTACAGAAAGCTGGGCCAGAAATCCAGCTATGAAACTTTATAGATGCATATATTTAAAACACCTTTCAGCAGCTTTATATACCATTACAGTTATTGGATTTTTCATCCTTGACTTAGATATGAATTATTTAATTAGAAACTTCAATACCTGCATAACTTTGAAATGCTTCCACTATTATTCTTACTCCAAAAAAAAATATTTGCACCTAAGAGAATTTCCCAGCAGTGAAAACCTTTATGGAAAACAGTAGTACCACCAAGGTAGGCTAGATTATTCAGGGAATTTGGATCAGGCCACATTTTGGTTCAGATTACATCTGGCTTTCCTTGAATGTCGTGACACAACATTTGGTTATTGTTTAGTGAATATGATTTACTACCAAATTATTCCCACTGGATTCTCTGGAATCCAACAGAAAACATCTTGAAAGCATCCAGACATTTCTATTGTTTGTTTCTTTTAAAAAAAACATTCATTTCAATTAATTCTCTGGTTTTAAAATATTTCATAATTCAGTATATCCAGTGGGTTTTCTTTTTTTCCCCACCCCTGCTAGACTACTTTGAAGGAATCACAAGCTGCTGAAACTCTACACAGGGCACTTGTCCATTATGGAAAGGAGATCACAAAAGTATTTCATATCCTGCTGTTCAGAGAAAGAACAAGTCTATTTCTACCTCACATGGCAGGGACGTGCGTGTGGTGGGTTCAAAGAGGAATGATGGAAAAACGCTCTGTATATCAGATACAACTGTACGATATGTATAATCGACTGCAAAAATGTAACTTACCTAAGGGATTCCT
>NW_008658691.1:7746-22376 GCF_000695815.1 Acanthisitta chloris
CACCTGAGGAATTCCCATCCACCAAAGGGTTCTGCAGATAAAGGATCCTTCCTCTGGTGTTAACTCCTTGCACACTCTGGGAAAACACAGGCAGGACAGCATCATTCCAAAGCAACCCAACATAGGCACTGTGGACTTGGGCTAAAAATCCTGACATGCCAGTGCATGGGATGCTGCTGGGAGGGCAAAACATGCATCTGGGACACACATGAAGTTCCTCCCCTGCAACCACTGTCCCATCATCTTTGCTCAAAAAATCACTTAGAGCTCAGGGACCTGATACAGGTCTGCAGGATTCACTGTCTGTGCTCGAATTGATCACACATTTCACAGTTTACCTTCTCACGGTCTTCCTCATGTGGGCATGGGTGATGTGAAATCACCGTCAGAATATTCTGCACTGAAACACGCTGGTTTGTAAAACACTTTTATCGGTATCTACCAAAATACTCTTGGAAGGTGGCAACAAGCATGCTGGACATTTAGGATTTGGAATAATTTAATTATGGAGGTTTTTCTTTTTTTTCCTAGAGAGGAACACTCCTGTTCTATGGAAATGTAGTCAGCTTGACACCAGTCAGAAAAATACCAAAGATTCAGGTGAACCAGGGAACAGCTTGGGACTGCAGCTGATGCAGACACTGGGCTGTGTTAAAGAGAAAAACCCTGATGAGCCTATTTGATTTGGAGTCATGATAAATAATTGATGTGAGTCAAAGGAGAAGATAACACAGTAGTTTTCACTGTCAAAATGTTTCTTTTTCCCTCTGCTTCATGTCTAGAGAAGCATTCCTGTTACCATCTCACTTTCACCAACATTGCTGTCCTGAGAAACACAGAAGCTGGAAGCAATTCATTTTGGGACTCCAGCCCTGGACACACTAACCCACATGCCTAACTCTATGAGAGTAGCTGAAGACCAAGGGATTACTTGTGAAAGTAAAGTGATGCATGTGTGTTTCTGGCTAAGGGTTTCTGACACGAAGGAGTCCCAGCTCCCCAGGATGTAAGGATTAGGTTTCATCCCTAGTGCCTAACAAGATACTGCTCTTTAAAACAGTCATTGGCACACAGGAATAGGAAATACAAATGCCAATTCCAAGAGAGACAAAGATGTGTCTGCACTGGTGAGTGAATTAGATTTAAATTCAACATTCTTAATGTACATTTCTAATCTTAAATTTCAAAAATGATTAGCCATTTTATAGGCTGAATAACAGCTTCTGCACTCATTCTAGCTAGTATAAAAATCATAAAGGTTAGCAAACTCTGTGAATCAGAATATAAACTAATTGGCATCTGGGATTAGGAAGAAATCTCCTCCAATTCATTGGTTAAAGCTTCCTCAAATATGGAACAGAGTCCATTATTGTTTGGCTGTTAATAACTCAAGTGACATTTGCCATATGACATCAAAGAGCCCAAGGTCAACACGTATTTTATCTCTGTGAAAGTCTGCAGATTTGGCCACAAATTGTGAGTCCACAACTCAATAGTGAGCTGTGCATTCCCGTTTTTAAACAGTTTTTGAAAATGGTGGGGATTAGTTGGAAATTGTATGATGCCAAGGTACAAGGGAAGAAGTCACAGAGAGGCAGAAAAGAATGGAAATAAGATTTTGACATAGGACAAATATCAAAGCAGATTATATTTTTTTCTTCGCCAACTGTGCTAAAGTTGTCTTTTTAAACTAGAATCACTGTGTATCTCCAATCAAACCACATTCAAAGCAGTTATTCTAGTATGTCCCTAGCAGCATTTCCGCAGTCATTTAGGTGTGTTATTCATATGCTGACTTTCTGACAAAAAGGGTAATAAACTGAAGGAATTTTTTACACAGTTAAAAGTACACTGAATGCATGAACTTAAAGTAAGGATAAGTCTCAAGATGTTCCCTATTGGGTTTTTCTTGAATAAGTTTTGACAGCCTTATATAGGTGGAATCAAACCTCAGATTCTTATGCTTCAAAATCACTAAAAAAGTCACACCTTGTGCAAGAGGGGATATGGAAGATCATTTCAGTCTCTCTTTTCTGAAGGGGCCATCTCTCCTACTAAGAATTAATGACATGTCTTCAGGGGTGGTGATAGTCCTTGCCCAGAAGTACAAGTTGGCTCCATGAAAATGGCTTTTTCTAGAGTTGCCAAGCATCCCAGCTAGGAACAACCTTAACTCCCCAATGTCTCTTGCTGCAGTGTCAGCATCCCATGTACCTTGCTGGCACTTATGGACAGCCTGCACTGTCCTTGAGGAATCCTGGTGGAAAGGTTACACAATCACAGAACGATTTGGTTTGGAAGAACCTTAAAGCTTATCTAGTTCCAACCCCCTGCCATATGCACAGACACCTTCCACTAGATCAGGTTGCTCAGGGTTCCATTCAACCTGGCCTTGAATACTTCCAGGGAGGGGGCATCAGCAACTCAGTTGAAAAGTTACATTTTCCCCAGAAGAGTCCAACCATCAAAAGCTTTTGTCAGGTCTACAATTACCATCTAAAACCAGAAGTCCATCTGTACCCTACCTGGCAGGAATATAAAACAGGGAGTGCATGTGGCAACACTTCACTAGCATGCCTTCCCTCACTCCAGCTAATTACAACAAACAGATTTCTTAAGCCAGCAACAGTGCCTCTGTGTTTAGCAGCTCTCCACTGATGTTTTGCCTTTGGGAATTCATCTGAGCCCTTTCTGAACCCACATAAACTCCTGGCATTCAGAGCACTCAGTGTTGTGAATTTCCTGTATCGAGAGGCTGGCCAGTACAAATCATAAGCAGAACTCCCTCGGGCTGTTTTGAAGCCAGCGCCTGCTATTTGCCTGTGCTGGCCCCAAGTCCAGAGGTGATGCTGTCACATGCCTGGAAATGCTGCCAATCATGATGGCTGCCAGAGCAGCCAAATATGCTCCATTTTCAGGAATGCGAGAGGTTATTATGGCTATTTCTTAATGGTGAGGGTCTGCAAGCCTACAGCTCCATAACTATGTGAAATAAAGGGTTCCCAGAGGTTATTCCTTGAACTCCAGCCAGCAAACACCTGCTCACACACAAAACTCTCTATTCAAGTCAAAGGGATGACACCTGTGAGCAGAGTCACCCCTGCAATGATACCTGTCTGGCTTCCCAACTGGGAGAAAACATGCTCCAAGCTGCGCCAAGTGAGTGATGTGCTCCATGCTAATAATTGTTTCACCAGTCATAAATCTGCTTAGCTCACGTGGATCTGGGGTAACCATAAAACAACCAGTGAAGGTGGAAACTGCCAGAATTTCAGCCACTGCCAATGAGTGATAACTTACTGTAGATTCAATATTTTATGCATAACTGAATCAAAGCTTAAATTAAAAGCAGCTTTTAGAAGGCACTATTATGATTTCGGAGCCTCTGAATATCTTCTAGATTTGCGAGCACTGAAAATCTTTAGCCATAACATATACAGGCCTGATGCTGTAAAATGCTGAGAGTCCTGACCTGTGTTTACCAGTCGCTGTGAAGGGTTCTCTGCTGGACTTTACATCTATATTGCCAGAAAATAAGGTGGGTGTTCACAAAAAACATTATTACTTCTGAAAATCATTAAGATATGTGGGATAGAAGGAAAAGACGCTGTAGAAAATAATCATAGAATGGCTTGAGCTGGAAGGGACTCTAAAGATCATCTTGTACTAAACCCCCTGCCATGGGCAGGTACATCTTCCACTAGACCAGGCTGCTCAGAGTCTCATCCATCCTGGCCTTGAACACTTCCAGGGATGGGGCAGCCACAGATTCCCTGGGCAATCTGTGCCATTGCCTCACCAATCTCACAGTAGAGAATTTCTTATAATGTCTATGATTAGACATAGGAAGAATGTCTAATGTCTAGTGTCTTTTATTAGACATGTTATTATTGTCTTATTCTTCTAATGTCTATTATAGAAGTAAAAAGACAGTTCTATATTAAACACTCACTCTAAAACCGTGAGACTAGTAACAAACCATCTTTTCAAGACAGAAGAAAACTCTCTCAAAATACCCAGGCATAGAATGAGATACAAAGAAATATACTTTGCAGAAATATTACTACCTCCTATTTGAGGGGTATGATGGAGAACACTCAGATATGGAGAATCTGTTTAGCCACAATGCACAGGGAATGCAACGGAAAAAACAGCAGATAGGACTACTTGTTGGCAACACTCACGCTTAACTTATCTGTATGTGATCCCCAAGAATACATCCATTTCTCCAATATTCAAATACAAAAGGGTTCAAGATGAAGAAAACTTGCATCCAAGTTAAAAAGGAAGGAGGGTGTAGCCATCTTTCTTGCTGAACAGGTAATGGGATTTATAGCATTGTATTGTGTCATTTCAAAATGGTTGTAAAAGTCTGTCCCTAGGCACAAAACCTGTTCACTTACTTTGTAGCAGCGCATCAGCTAATGAGTTCTTATTTGCCTTTCCAAATTAAATTATTCGTTACAGGTAAGAGGAATTTTGCAGTGGTGGGTTAAAAGTAAGAGAGTGAAAAAAGAGCACATTAAGCAACTTTCTAGTCTGTTCTAATTCAAAGGTATACTTCGCTGTTCTTCTAACACAGAAGTTCTAAACTCACACATCAAGCAAAAGTTGCTGGCAAACTCTGAGGAAAAGGTGCCCTTTTCTTTCACTGTCATTCAGCGGCGATGCTGTCGTTTTCCTCTGCCTCCAGTGGTTATGTCATCTCTGAGGTCAGTTTTTGCTTCTTGAACATGACTTGGCTGTTTATGAAACGTGAAATCAGCATCAACAACCCGTAGCAACTTCAAGAAAGAAGCCTTGGGCTAACAAATAATAAAAAAAATCCTTATTTGTGCCCACAATGAGAAAAATCTATAGAGCTGCTACCTAAGGGCTTTCATTGCCTTCGGCACAGAAGGAATCCACATTTAGCGAGTGCAGCCTAAACATTTTCACTCTCTGAGCTCATCATTTATTTCAGTGGCAGATGTCCCTATGTGAGGCAACCTCGCCAGTCATCAATCCCTCTTTAGATTAAACATGAAAGAGGGTCTATCCTCCCATCAGCACAGGGGAGATGTACTAATATGGCTCAAATTAATGTCCTAATCATTCTTTGACAGAACAGAATTTAAAATATCCCAACTCTATTACTCCAAAATCATACCGCCGGAGTCTGACCATTTGAAAATTGATGCTGGCCATCAGGGACCTCAGATTTCAACTGAATTATTCAGAAATTTGGGCACAACCGCACGCATTATGCTGGGGCAGAGGGGAAGAGGAATGAAAGGGGGAAATTGAGGGACCTCAGTGAAAATCTCAACACAAGGCATTTCAGCCAAACACCAACTTCTTCCCAGTTATTTAGTTACAGAACAGAATTTTCCTTCAACAGAGTGCTTACAGAAAACACCATCTTTGCGCATACTTGCTTGAATACACACTTGTATGGGTTTTCATTCTCAGTGTTTACAGGGGCCCTGGTTACATTCTCCAGACAATTTACTCATATAATGTGTTTTTTTTCTCCCTCTGGCTACCGTGAAACAAAGCTTCAAAAGGGGTAGGCAGGAAAAAAAATTCCTCTCACTAATGTTTTTCTCTCCTAAATACTAAGGAATTCTACTTCCCTGGCACCGTTCTCACTATTTACATGTGTGTAGCTGTGTACCTACCCCAGCTTACTAACCCATGCTCTGCACAAGGGATATTACTGAATAGGGTTATTCATAACCAAACCCTCATACAGCTTGGCTAGTGCCAGGATTTTGGTCTATGCTCACGAGGCTGTGATTAGTCCTAGAGAACATTATGAAAATCAGCCTGGCTAATTATTACTCCAAAAAAGAGAGACAGGAATGCAATAGAGTTTCCAGGAAATACTGTAAGAGAAGCAAGATTTGGGTGTTTTCATTTGTTTGTTTGTAAATGTTCTCATTAGCTCATCTGTAAGATTTATGTTCCATGCAAGTATTACCAGGGGAAATTCTATAGTCTGTTCAATGAAAGAAGGCAGAGAGATCATCACATCACTCTTTTTGGATACAAAAGCCTCTGAACTTCCAAATGCCAAAATTTTGTGCAGAATATTCATCATGACATTGTTAATCATATCCTTATTGACTATACAAACCATTTATAGAATTCACAGCATTTAAAAACATTGCTGAGAGCCTGATCTCCTATATCTCTCAAGGCAATATGCTTTATCCCTATTTTAAACACCCAAATTAAAGCACAGCAGTTTAGTCCTTGGGAGAGTAAATTTACATATGAAACAAAAAGAACCTGTGACTAATCTCAAGACCTCTGCAAAAGCACAAATGGACTAAATGAGAAACATCTAGATGATCCCCGTGTGCGCAGTGTGCCTTATGTACTGGAGAAGCTGTGTAACCTTCAAGAGCCCTGCCGATCTGACTTGAGGCAAAAAACCTAATCAGTTTAACTATTGGAATTAATTTTACCATAAATATGAAAGGAAAATCTAGCACTGAGGCACCTATGATCAGGGAAGTGTGGGTTTGCACCAGAGCAGAACAGTGGTAAAAAGCCATCCAAGGCCATGCGTTCATCTCTGATGCTACAGATGAATGCAGAAAAATGAAACAATTCCCAAACAACCAAGATAGTATGTGGCCAGTTTCATCCAAGAGAAAAAATAAATCCTTCCTGACAGTCTGCAAGACCTCACTAAAGCCACAAAATGAGAGAATGATTATTTGCTAACAATTATTCTCTTTAGAAACTGCAGGTGTTACAAGGATGCTGAGAGCAACCCTGGCAGTGCTGGTCCCTGAAGCCTCACAGGGGACTGAGTAACAGGAGGAATAACAGGTTCTCAGACTGCGAGACAAGGAAGCGCCACCAACCTCCTGCCAGGGTTCCCACTCACTCATGCAAAGAAAGATGCACAGATTTCCCCACAAAGTGTATGAAAGCATTTATTTAAAAATCCTCTTAAACATCACTACCTGTGACAGCTTTTACAGGGCAAACAGTGTTATTGTTTAGGGCTCTGTGGGCTAGGAAACTGTTTCTTCTTTTAAGGGTGGATTTGTCAAACTTAAGCTTGCTAACACGGGGTCCTGTAATGCCTTTGTCAGGTAGATAAAGTGGCTCCTCACTCCTGGATATCTTTTCCATGGGTCAGTACCTACCTGCAGTCACCAAGCCATTTCTCAGCTTCTTCCTTGATGAGCTAAGTAAGTTGAGCTGCTTATGCCTCATGTTGTCATGCTTGTTCCCTGAATCCTTTTTCATACTTTTCCTTTGAACTTACCTTACTATTTCTACATTGCTTTTGAACTACGAACACCAAAACTGGACACGGTTCCTAACAGTAGCCTTACCACTGTTGTGCATGCAGGCAACATCAAACCCTCTTATCTGCTTGATATTACTCTTTTTTACATCACAGGATTGCATTACCCTTTTAGCCACAGAATTCACAGAATCACTGAATATACACAGTTGGAGGGAACCCTTGAGGATCATCTAGTCCAACTCCTGGCCCTGCACAGGACAGACCCAAGAATCACACCATGTTCCTGAGAGCATTGTCTAAACACCTCTTGAACTCTGTCAGGCTTAGTACTGTGACAACTTCCCTGGGGGGCCTGTTCCAGTGCCTGACCACCCTCTGGGTGAAGAACCATTTTCTAATAGCCAACCTAAACATCCCCTGACACAACTTCAGACGATTCCCTCGGGTCCTGTCACTGGTTGCCAGAGAGAAGAGGTCAGTGCTGCCCCTCCACTTCCTTTTGTGAGGAAGTTGTATTCAGTGATGAGGTCTCCCCTCAGACTCCTCTTCTCCAGGCTGAACAGACCAAGTGACCTCAGCTGCTCCTCATATGTCTTCCCCTCAAAGTCCTTTCCCACCTTCATTGCCCTCCTTTGGATGCTTTCTAATAACTTCTTATATTGTTGTGCCCAAAACTGCACACAATAGTCAAGGTGAGGCTGGACCAGTGCAGAGCAGAGCAGGACAATCATCTCCCTCAACCGGCTAGCAAAGCCTTGCCTTATGGCAAGGACACAGCTAACCCTCCTATTGCCAGGGCACACTGTTGACTCATATTCAACTTGCCATCCACAAGGACCCCCAGGTCCCTTTCTGCAGCACTACCTTCCAGCATCTCATTCCCCAGTCTGTATGTACAGCCAGGGTTGCCCTGTCCCAGGTGAAGAATCTGGCACTTGCCCCTGTTAAACTTCATATGGTTGGTGGTTGCCCAGCTGTCTAATTAGTTAAGGTCTTTCTGCAAGGCCTCTCTACCCTCAAGGGAGTCAACAGCTCCTCCCAGTTTTGTATCATCTGTGAATTTACTTAATAATAGTACTTCAAGTCCTGCCTCCAAGTCATTTACGAAGATATTGAAGAGTACTGGGTCTAAGATGAGGCCCTGTGAAACCCACTAGTGACCAGTCACCAGCCTGATGTAATCCCACTCACCATAACCCTTTACACCCATGAGCCAGTTGCTCACCCATTGCATAGTGTGTTTGTCCACTCATATGATGAACATTTTGTCCAGAAGGATCTTATGAAAGATGGTATGAAAAGCTTTACTGAAATCTAAAAAGATTATATCAACTGGCTTCCCTTGATCAATTACAGTGATATTTCAAGATGCTTATCCAAAAATAATCCAGAATTTTCTCTGAAGTATTTGCTTTCCAAAAGAGAGTGCCTGCCCTTGTAGCCTCTTCGTTCTTTATTACATTGCCTTGCACTTAGCTAATACTGAGACTTTTTTTCCCATTTTATTTCAACCTCTTCATAAATTGAAAGAGGGAAGGCTTAGACTAGATATTAGAAACATATTTTTACTGTGAGGATGGTGAGGCACTGTGAGCCACAGGTTGTCCAGAGAAACTGTGGATACCTCATCCCTGGAAGTGTTCAAGGCCAGGGATGGGGCTTTGTGCAACCAGATCTTATGGAAGGTTCCCTGCCCATGGCAGGTGGTTGGAACTAGATGATTTTTAACATCCCTTCGAACACAAACCATTCTGTGATTCTAGGATTAAGCACTTCAGGTCACTCAGCAGTAATAATTTGTCCCTCTATTACTTATTCTTCCAATTGTTCACCATTAACCTGTGCCGCGTGTAAACGTGATTCTGTATAACTTCTTTGATAGTGACAGAAACATTTGGCCTTTACTCAAAACTTGATTCATAAATGAATCCATTAAAAAAGAGTTTTATATAACATTCAGAGTCTATGCAAAGCATTAATCAAATAAAAACTGGGAGCATCATCACCATTTTAAACCAGCCTTTTACCAGACATTAAGTATAAAGAAGGAATTCTTGTTACAGTCAAAGCATTGATGCCACCCCCTTCCAGAGTGTAGTGGTGATGAACTGTGGTAATGCCTGTAAGATACTGGGGAGACAATCTGTTTGCCTCAAACACCTACCTTATATGTAAACTTTGGGGTAAATCAGGCGTTCTAAAATAGGTGTCTATAGGAATGTGAGGCCTCTGAGTGCCTCCAGTCTTCAAGGCATGCTGGCATGCCTGGCTGTACCTCAGCTCCATCACTAGGGAAGCCCGAGGTATCATCAACTTCCCTCTATCAAGTTTTCTGTAGGTCTGAAGGGACCTTCTCTGGTCAGCCTGGATAGAAGGAAAACAGACTGTGGGGTGTAGCACTGTCTCTATCTCGTTCCAGAGCCTAGATATGATTCTGTGATTTCCTGTAGTGTCAGTAGCAACTAATACAGGTGGCTACTAAGTCTTCCGAGAGGCTTTAGCAGCACCTACTTGCCTCATTTTCTTCTCCGTGAACCTACTTCTGGTTCTCTCCACAGTCTGGTTTATGAGGTACTTAACATTTACAGGAAAAATTCAGTATTTAATTAAGCTGAATTACATCCCAGCATTGTGCTGAGATTGTTTTGGAGGCCATCTAAACATACAGAAAAATGATGTGTAGCTGCTCCAAAATATTATAAGATATATTTGGGTCCCTCTATTAAATGACAGAATGGCAGCATCTCTTCTCCACGCCCAGGGTGTCACAACACTGCTTCGTTCAGAGCTGAAATGAATTATTTGACAAGAATGGGGGCATGATGTCTCTCCTAAAGGAAATGTGACTGAGTCATTTATATTTTTTGTTCTCACTCTCTGTTCTAGTTATGCCACAGATGGCAGAAAATAGGAGTCAAACCAATTTAATACAGACATTCAGTTCAAAATGGCATGTATTTTAGTTTTCCCTGTATAATTATGAGGAATAGGTGGAAACATAATGTTACTCTTTTAGACAAACAAATCAAACGAATGCAACTCCCTTGAAAATCACCTTGAAAGTCCAATTCCTCCTACATTCTCCCTCATAAACCAGTGTAGTGGAGTTACTTTGATAAAACTCAAGCAGCTGATGCAATGACTTCATTGGCAATGAAAATGCCTCTCTGTGTGACTGAGTGGAACTAGAGGTGACTGGAAATAAAGCTGTTAAACAGAATCTTTATAAACTTTCAAAAAGACCCAACAAAAACCCGACTTCTCTGCTATCCCTAACCATTAGAGATTTTCACATAATTCACGACAGAGCTCTAGACTCTGCCAATATAGTGAAATAGATCTTACTTTTATTACTGCCCATCAGGAATCACAATCACAACTCCAGCTGAACCCACTTCTGTCTTCCAGGGGAAGTTTCAGCAAATGGTTCTGTCATAGCTAAGAGAAATCAACTCAATATACTGCTTGCTCTTAGAGGATCAGACTCTTCTCATTCCCTTGACAAGTCAGGGACAAGGACATTTTGGCTCACACACCTAAAATCACACAAATCTTTATTCCACCAATTCCAAGCAAATGACTTCCTAACCTCTGCCCACAGAGCTGTGCATGTGTCTGCAAACAGTTTGTGGCCAGGTTAAAAAGCTAAATGTCTGAGAAAATCAGGGATATGTAAAGTTGGGGAGTTATAATATAATCATCTTGTGAAAAAATATGGGAAGGATGGTCCAATACTAAGGAGATGATCACATATCTTCCTCAGCTCTTGGTACAGTAATTTCAGTCCCTCTATAGGTTATCAACCAAACAGCAATGACCTAACACTCCTCTTCTTGCTTGAAGGTTGCTTTGTTTCACAAGAACAGTTGCCTGCCTTGATGACTACCCTATAAATGACATGGAGGTGGGCAGAGTTTGGGATGCATGAAACACAGAATCCTTTTCTAACCAGCTCCCAGTGACAGGACTCTGCCTTCCCACCCCTGATAGCAGCCTTGGTTACACAGCAGAGGACAGGAGATTTTCTCAGGGAATGAGATATTTCATTAAACATGGTGTGTCCATAGAAGTCAATAAAGTTTTTCAATAAATTCTGCAGGTTAGTAGTTTTAATCCATCTTAAGTTTATATTTTGGCAATTAACTCAAGCTGCACATATAAAAACGACTATAAAATGTCGCTTCCTGCTTCCTTTGGGGATTATCTTTCTGCTAAATGCTAAGGATAATTGTAACAGATATGTACAGATGAATGCTAAAAGTACCAGCAAACAGTCTTTATACTACAAATAAGTAAAAAGAGATGATTGAAAAAAACCCTAAGATATGTCTCAAATCTCCACGGACTTTTTCAGAACCCTTAAAATCTGGGAATATACAAAATATCTATTACCATATTTTCTAGATATTCTACCACATCTATTAACATTTTCAGACAGCAGAAAATGAATGCACTGACATTAGTACCCATGTTGTAAACCTGTAATTAAGGAGATCTTCATTAGCTGAAAGCAGGAGTCAAACCTTGCAGTTAAAGTTTGGATAGCAGACTCTTTGACTATGGCTTAGAAAAATGCCATGCAACAATTTTGGAGATGAATTTTCATTAGCTTTAAAATGGCTAACCTGCATCAAAAAAGTAAGATTTTTAAGTAACAATCTAAAGAATTATATTTTTAATCCCTTACAATAAAGAATTTCACTCCCTTAAGCATGTTCAAACCTAGGAGATCAATTTTACCATAAAGTGGCAAACATTTATGGGAATCCCTTTGCAAAATCCTGGTACCCAATTACTATGCTGGTCCCCACAATATATGCCCACAGCTAATCTAATGGCATTGACATCAAATATTTTTTCAGACTAAAATGAAATCTCCAATAAGATGAATAGATCTGTGTGTCTTCTAATATTTTATCAGAAGATGGACTTGATGCTCTGACAATTCAAGATGCCATTAGTTTTGATATGATCAGCAAAGACAGGGGAAGTTGTATTATTCTCATTCTAATACACGTCTTGTAACATAATGATCTATTGCTAAAAGAGGAAATCTCCTCTTTCAGTGGAGCAAGCTTTACCAGCCACCAAAGTCTTGCAGGCTATCAGCTGCCTAATCCAAAATTGGGATTCTTACAATCCTTAGCCTGTCAAGTACAACCCTGTAACAGATTCTATTAAAAAAACCACACACCCATCCAAATAAACCCCTCACCACGGAATATTTGTTTTTCTGGAAATAGATATTTTGCTTTGCTAACATGTTTTCTTATTTTCAGTGTTATTACACGGACACAGGTTTGCCTCCCTTAAAACATGTGCTTAATGAGAGGAGGACAGGAATTCCTGAATGCTTAGAAAGGCAGTGGATCTTTCCTAGTGCCAGGAATAGCATGCCAAGAACTGGGGAGTTTCTCCAGATCCAGGTATTAATTTTAAATTTCAAACAACCTGCAGACTGCTACTTCACTGCACCATAAGCAGGATACCCCCAAATTACTTTTCAGGCCCCTGGCTTGCTCTACAAAGCCCACCTGCAGTTGCCTTTTTCTCAGAAACAGAGGAGTGAAAAAAAGGAATTTTAAAAAAAATTTTAAAAAATTAAGCAGTTTCTTCTTAAATTACTGAAGTTACTAAAACTGGAGCAAGAAAATTAATGTAGAATACTTTATTCAATGTAATCAAATGCTTATTCTTCATGAATATGAAATTGTGACATTAATTCTGAGTTGAACTGGTTTAGATCTAGAATAAAGTCACTAAGGCTCAAGAAATTCTTTGAAATTCATTACCTGTAACTGAATTCAGAATCTGCCCCATGTCAGCATTTGTAAATCAGATATTTGGCAAAATTTGAAGGGAAAACTAAGGTTAAGATTTGAACTCTATCTTCCTGAGGCAAAAGAGTATGAAAGTACCTTCCTAAAATGAAAACCACACAAAATGGTCAGTATAATAGACATATAGAGCTTCATAGCTTAAAAGTGCTGTCCAAATATTAGCTAAATCCTGACTATAAACCTGTGAGGCAGATAAGATGGAAGCACTTATGCTAAAAATAAATAAAACCTAGAACTGTCTCATATAACTGCAAGATTTTATTAAAAATAAACAGGGCTGGTTGGTATCCTTAACCTCAAGGTCACAAAACAAAGTACTAGGCACTGGAGGATGGCAGCAGGAGCCAGTACTCCAAAATCACTGTGTCTAATTAAGGATTCCAAAGAATCTCCACTTTATGCTCTCTCCTGTCTCAAAGCATTCGCTGCGAGAACATTCAAATGCCACCGGGAGACTGACATGCTACTTGTTAGGTCAACAGTCCCATTGAGACTTCTTCTTATCGCCTTCGTTAGATTCTGGGTCAACTATATATGCTGGGCAAATAACACCGCACCAGGGCAAATAACACTGAGTGGGGAGCTTGTGTTCAAAAGGGAGAAAACTAAGGGGGGAAATAAAACCCGCGTGGAAATCAGAGGACTGTGTCGTGTGTGCACGTGCTGAATAATTCAGGTTTCAACTGCTCTGAACTCCTGACCCTCACACTCCACTGCGATGTACAGGACTGGAGGTTTCAGTGTTAATCACGATAGATTAATGACAAAAATGTATGGAGCCTGCCTGTTCCTGTGTGAGGCCACATTCGGCTAAAAGCATTCTAATATTAATGATGATGGCTGGGTTTAGAAATGTTTTAGTCCACTGCAATAATGTATTTTCATTTGTTTGTGAGGCTGGGAAGAGAGAAAATGAAATTGCTCTGTTAGTGCTGCACCCTGCTTCCTCCAGGCATCGGGCAGCGAGTGTCCCTTCTCCAATAAAAACATGGATTTGCCTATTTCTGTGGGTTGTGTGCTTCCCTCCCTTCCCTTTGCTGGCATTTGGTACAACTGCCTCCCTTCCAACACGTTAGAGCATAGATGCATTTTTTTTTTTAACTGGCAAACTAAGGAGAAAAGAATTTGATTAAGCTTATTTTTATGCTTACAGGAAATATAAAAGACAAAGTGTTCTATGTTTAAAACTACAGCATATGCAGCTTGTGTGCACATCAGAGAGATCCCTACAAAGCAGCACACGCAGATACAAGACTATACAGAAGAGAGAGACAGATGCAGATTTCCACGCGGAAAATCTCTAGTGACTCTCCAAACACGATGGATATTGAAAAAAAAAAAAAGAAAAAAAGAAAAAATGGGGAAAAAAAAAAAGAAAAAAAGAGTGGTTTGGGGAGGGATCGGTACCAACCTATTCCAACAGTCCTGTGGACTTGGAGAGGCCTGGGATCCCAGCCCCGGGGAGGGACGGTTCAGCGGAGCGGGGCAGGATTTCTCTCCAACTACCCGCTACTTTCCCGCGGGCAGCGGGACCGCGG
>NW_008658692.1:0-23053 GCF_000695815.1 Acanthisitta chloris
TATGGTGCCTATTCTCCAGGTGACTGGGGTGATAAAACACTTGTGCTGGGGTAACATAGCCCAAACATAGGCAAATCAACCTCTGGAAATGTGCAGGGCAGGACTTGAGGCACAGAGATGTCAAAGATAGGAGGAGAAGAGCATGGGAAGTGCTGTTTGCTTTGTGATCTGCCCAGTCTGGCAGTGTGGGGCAGAGGAGGAGGCAGAAGGAACATCAGCTGCCCCACAGCAGGTTGTGTGTCCCTGGCAGGGAAATGGGATGTGGAAAGGCAGGCAATGCTGTGTTTGTGTTTTAATGCTGTTTGAGCCACTTGTATGTGCAGCAGCAGAAACATTTGGGTGTATTTTAGCAGGTTTGTGTCGTGGTGATGTTGGGTATCAAGTCTGTAGAGAGATGCAGTGGTGAAGTAATGGCATCTTCCTCATCTCTCAAGCCTTGCCATCTGCAAAGGAAGGTTACTTCACTCCAGAAAACTGTTTGGGAATGCTTGGAACTTCAATAAGGGTAATCCAAGTGCCTGAGGAGATTTTTGAATACTGTTTCTCTGTGTTAGTCTCTCACAGGTCACACTGTTTGCAAGGGCCTGGAGGGACAGGACACAGGGAATGGCTTCACAGGGAATGAAACTGCCAGAGAGCAGAGCAAGGAGATGGGAAGGTTGTAGTGTCTACATGGAAGTTGTTACAGATATCAGTTCCCTTTGTAATTCATGTGTGATCTTCACTGAGGGATGAGAGTGGCCAAATCTCTAAAACATCATTAGGGCTAATTTTCAGTCTTGCCAGTTGCACCAAGCTCCCCTAAAACGGCCTGTTCTACCCTGTTGCCTTCATCCTGATGCCTCTGGGCCAGGAGTGGGGCACAATGACCTGCCAGATCATCATCCCAGTGCTATCCAGCTCAGGAGATGAACAGGAGGGCAGGGATAGATTAGATATTAAGGAGAAATTCTTCCCTGTGAGGTGCTGAGGCACTGGCACAGGTTGTCCAGAGAAGCTGTGGCTGCTCCATCCCTGGGAGGGTTCAAAGTTGGATGGGGCTTGGAGCAACCTGGGCTAGTGGAAGGTGTCCCTGCCCATGGCAGGGGGGGGAATGAGATGATCTTTAAGGTCCTTTCCAACCCAAACCAGTCTGATTCTATGACATGAGCAAGTTGAGTTGACCATCATCACCAACAGCAGTGAAACAGAAGCTATAGAGACTGGTAAAATACATCCTTGGGGGCTGCTGGCAAGTATTAGAGGCAGCTTTAATCAAAAGGAAAGTGAGTTGTGCATAAGAAGCTCTAAGAGACATATTAAACATTCTGTCTGTCTGAGTAGATCAATGTTTTTGGATAGAAAACTGAGTTGTACAGTTTTAATTGCTGCCTTCATCAGGCCAAAGGAAGATTCTGGTGTATTTGCAGAGTAACCCAGAACTGCCTTCAGGTTCCTCACAGGGTAAACAAAATTCAGGTGAGGTTTGTCAGTCCTACTCTGAAATATTAGCAGCTAATACAAGTGTGAGGTGGATCAGAGAAGATCATAATTTGGCTTTTAATTCAGCACTGCTTATGGCAAGTAAGTCGTGTCTACTGTAGAAAATTGAGGTTATTGAGGCACCCTCCAAGCCTCCTCATTTTTTGATTGCCTTCATCATACTCTGCTTAGTTGCTTGATTGTCAGTGATGCCATAAAACACAAACCTTCTCTGGTGTTTACAGACCTCTTGATTTGGGGGTTCCCTGATCCTGCTCTATATCTGCTTACCCTTCCTGTGAGGATGTCAGACCATCATCACTCGAACAGCCTCATTCTTGTTCCTCTTAAAAGACCTTTTTTCCCTCTTCTGTGCTTTTGTGCAAGCCAAATTGCAGCCACTTTCCATTTTGCTAGTGGTACCTAAGCAGTAAGGAAGGTTGGCCAGTGGCCAATTCATTTAAGTCTCTAGAATAATAGTTTGCTCTCTAATGAATAGTCTGGCTTTAAATCTCTCCATTCAATTGTGGTGGCACTCCTGAAGTTGACAGGTACTTATGAGACACTGAGGAAAGGTCATTTGTTGGGTGTTAGTTTCATTGATTTGTCCAGAGAACCTTCTAGTCATTCCTCTCTGTTCTTTGAAGGCAATAAAAAGAGACAAAAGCCAGGCAGAAAATTCATTCATTTTCTCCTATTTGCTTCAGAAGGCACAAATAACCCATTTTAAATAAGTAGTTTCCCATTTCCTGCCAAATATCACAGGGTTCAGCTTCACAGTTGGCATCACCTTATTCTGATCAGGGAAACTGAGGCACAGAGCAAGGGCAGGACTTGCCCAAACCCTCAGATGTCTGTGCTAATCTTGGGTTGAAGTTTGGGTGCTCCTTGGGACTGGTTTGCAGTGAGCTGGAGTAACATTGCTGTTACTAGATTTATTGCTTATTTCATCCTTCTTCCCCTGTATCCATAAATCAAATCCTACCATTTTCTTCCTGAACTTGGAACTTAATGAACTTAAAAGCAATCTGAGGGAGTAGCACAAAAAAAAAACAACACCCTGGCTCTGCTAATGCCTTGTTCCATTTCCAGGAGAAAACCAAGGGCATTGGCAAAGTTAATGTTACTGTAAATTTCATTTACTTTAGTCATGAGATACAAATCAAATATTGCAAGAATTGGCTTCTTGATGCTCAGGAGAATAAGGTCTAGAGTCACTTGGACATCTCTTAAACCATGTTGGTAACATGGGTTAGTGATGGACTTGGCACTGCTGGGTTAATGGTTGGACTTGACTCAGTGCTAGGTCTTTTCCAACCCTAATGATTCCTCTGAAGAGGAATGGGCTTAAATCTCACCCTTTTAGACCCAATTCTGATTTTTTTTCTTTGGAAATTTAAGTGGTTGGAGCAGAGGAACGTGATCAGTGTTTGTGCAGGACCTCTCAGCATGCTCTAAGGGAAGAGGAGAAACCTGTTTGTGGATATGGAGCTCCAGCTACAACTCATGAGGCACTGGGATTGCTCTTGGAAAGCTGAATGTGTGGGAGAAGAGGGTGTGGAATACTGTTAGAAATTAAAGCATTAAAAATGTGGGGCTGAGGGGAAGATCCTTTATCAGAACAGGTCACCATAGCAGAGTCATAGAGCTCTGTGGATCAGCCTTGGCATGGGAGAGGATGGTACAGAAGGCATGGAAAGTGGGGTGGGAGAAGGGAACAAAGGGGTTTGACATTGTAGGGTAAAAGCTAAAGCTAAATGAAGAGAAAGTAGGGAACTACCAGAATAAGGATGTGTGAGGACCTGCAGCTGAGGCTGAGAAGTTTGAACCTGAGGGATAACACAGGACCAAGTCAGTGGAGAAAGGAGTACTGTGGCCAGAGTGGCCCATGACATGAAGGGGAACATTTCCCAGTGTAGATAAGAGCAGAATATCCCTGAGGTGAAAAGTTCTCAGCCCAGGGAAGTTATTAAATGTCTGAATTCTTGGCAACTGGCCTGAGGACATTGTTAAGAGAGGAATGAAGTCAAGCATGGACCCCCACTATGGCTTGGCTGAATGATATTTAATATTTAAGCCTTTAAGAGTGGAGAGAAGTGTGTAGGAGAACCTCTTAAAGAGGAAGGAGCAGAGTCCCTGGTGTTGGGCTGTGTGCATTCTCCATGACTTCTCTCCAAAGTGCTGCCAGCAAATGAGCTTAGGCTGGAAAGAAACTTTGGAGAATTGATGCTTCCCAGTTTATTCCCAAGTCCTAATTACTCCTTATCTCACCTTTTTGCCCATTGTGGTTTACTTTTTGCTTTGGTTTGTTGGTAGCCAGGGATGGCACAGTGAGTGGCTCTTGGGTGGTGCAGCCTGAAGCTGATCAAAAGCACAATGATACCTGGTTTGGGTTTTCCTGCAGCAGCTTTACTTCCCAGAGGGTAAAACATTCTGTGTTCCCCCTGTTTAATAGAGGGGAGTGCAGGACTGGGCAAAGGAAGTGACTTGTCACCCAGCAAAATAATCACATGAACAAAAATGGAACCAAGATCTCCTCTTGATGGAGAGAAATTGGTCAGATTGGAGCATTTCCTCCAGGGGATAGAATGGAAAAATCTCTGTTAGAAATTGGCCATTTTGTAATTCAGACAGTACCAGAAACTGAAGGTTATTTGGTAAGGAAACAAAGTGTTACTCCAAAGCTGACTGAAGTCACTGGAATTCTTTCCATGGGAGCAAATCTTTGTTTAACAGTGGTTGGTCAGAGACAAGATAACACCAGATGAACTGTTTCCCTGCTCAGTCCTCAGGCTCTGCAGTATTTGATTTTCTTTGCTTAGAGCATGGTCACCTTTATATTTCCATATGGAAAATGGTCCATACTGGTGATGAAGAGGGGTAAGACTCTTGTTTTATGACTGGGGGGGGGTCTCTATATATCCCTGAATTCCTTCATAAGATCAATTGACTTCTGTTTGGAGGAGGAGGGAAGCAAAAATGGAGGTGAAGGTAAATTACAGCAACAAAAGTGAAAGAAAGAGGAAGCAGAAGGTATTTACTTCTCACCTGCTACAAATTACCCTGCAGCAGAGAGGAGGAGGAGGAGGAGGAGGAGGAGGAGTGGTGGGAGGGTGCAGCCAGTGTGCAGGGAACAAAAGGCTTTTCTGCCATGCACCAAGGAGGGAGCTCTGTGTTTCCCTGGAGTTTGGTTTCACCAGACAGACACATCCTCTGAAGGCTTGGGAAAAGTTGGCCCACAGGTCTAGGGGGTTTTTTTGCTCCCTAATACCACTCAGGCTGTGTCCTGCTTGGGCTGGGCAGCATTTTGCTTGCAGGCTAATGTTACAGTTGTCCTAGAACTCATTCCATATTGGTGTTTGATCCTGGGAGAAGGGGAAAAAAATCTGGTCAATACGGTTCTCATTAGCCAAAAAAGCTGTAACATGCTGGAGTCATTAGTAGTTTGTTGATTGAGTTAACCGTGCAAGGCAAGCTGCAATTGATCATCTGCACTCTCATTAAATATGCTGCAGCCTAGGAGAGTTTGTTAGGAAACTACTTGGAGGATAGGAGGAATCTTAGTTGCAGCCAAGAGGACCAGTTTGAAAGTAACTTTTGGGTGAAAAGCTCAACTGTGTAATTAATCTCAGAGATGGGGCTGAGGTGTGAGGTAAAAATCATCTTTCAGCAAAGTGTTACTGCTCAGGGTCATGTTTCAGCCTGACCCAGGGAGAGAGATTGGGGCTGAAACTTGAATCCAAACCTAAACTTTGTTAGTGCTGCAAGAAGCAAGGGAAGTGGTGAGGGTCTGTGGCTAGAGGATTTCCATTTGGAACTGTCTAGTAGGCATTTGGAGGAAGGAAGCATTGCTGTGCCTCATTGCAAGATAATGAGCTCGACAAAACCCTAACCAAAAGTCAAATTCACTTCATCTCTGCCTAGCTCAGAAAGCAGTCAATAAGTTAAAAAGATCTATCTAGAGAGAGGTGATATAATTTCCCTTGCAAGAAATGGGTGAACAGGAGTTGCTGAGGAGTGTTACCTTGAAAATATATCATGATCACTTTAAACCTTGTCTATGTCTTTCAGCTTTTGAAATGCTGAAGATCACATCTTGAGGGAATTTGTTGGAGCCTTTGAAGTATTTTTATGTTAGGCCCCTATGGCAGAAGATTGTACAGATCAAGAAAGCACTGAGTAGATTTATTCACAGAAAATGCATTTAAATTACCCAACTATACGGGTGCACATTCTTCATTTATAGCCTGGTGGCTGCTCTCTCAAATCCTCCCAAGAATTGAGGTCATAGGATTTGAAAATGAGCTTCTGTACACTCTACTTCTGCCCTTTTGCATGTAATGGAGTCTGTGCTGTGTGGCAATTTGGACAGAATTCAGAGAAGAGCAACAAAAAACAATTAGGGGAGGAGAGGAACTGACTGACACGGAAAGATTAAAGCCTTACAAATTTGTGGCTTGGTGAAGCAGAGACTACTGCAAGTCATTGGAAGTTTCTGGAGACAGGAATGTAGCTCCAAAATCCCTTCTCTTGTCTGAACCTGGTTCTGTTTGTGTGTTTGTTTTAAAGCAAAGGCTTTTTCCAGCAATAGCCTCATCTGGTGTAACTTACACAGTCCCAGTGAAAACAATGGAGCGAAGGGATCTGTGCCAAATTAGACTGTCTAAAAATGTGGCCCTTGTGCTCCTTTAAAACTGGCACAGCAGGAGTGGAAGTGGGTGTTGAGGGAGGTGTTTTAACTCCTGCAAGGTAAGTCCTACTCTCTTCAGAATAAAGAGGGGTTAAATGTAAGAGACACTTGGTCATCTTCCTTTTGCCTCATTCTGGGGCAGAGCCACAAAACTTCATGTTTTGTTTAAGTGTTTCAGCTGAAAAAGGTGGACTGAAAGGGTCAATGGGGAGAAATTGAAAGGGGAAGTTTAGATTAGATATCAGGCAGAAGTTTTTCCCTGTGAGGGTGTTGAGCCATTGGCTCAGGTTGCCCAGGGAGGCTGTGGCTGCCCCAACCCTGGCAGTGTTCACAGCCAGGTTGGATGAGCCTTGAGCAACCTGCTCTGGTGGGAGGTGTCCCTGCCACCTGGATGATGGTGGCACTGGATGATCTCTAAGCTCCATTCCAACCCCTAAAATGGTATGATTCTATGACATTTCTGTTACCTTGTCCTTCCCATGCTCTGGCAGAAATACAGCCAAGTTTTAACCCAGTGCCAGAAAGATGTTGCCATGAGCAGCACTGAGGAGCTACAGGTGTAATCCACTCCTGGGTGTACATGGCACTAGCACAGTCTATAAATACCCCAACTACTGAGTGTAGCTGGTTGGAGTAGCTCTAGCAGCTCATGTTTTCAGCCTCAGAAAGCCTCAGCTCAGTCCTTGCTGAGTTGATCAGGATGGTGACTGCTCTGCAGACACAAGGAAGGAATTGTTCCCTGTGGTCCATGGGGATTGAATTACAGTGAGACTGAGCAATTAAAAACGTGGGCTGACTCCTAGGAAAATGAAGTGTGAAGCCCATTGTACTGTGAAACAGTTTCAGAAGGGAAGTGATGGAGGCCCTGTTGCTTGGGATGTGGTACTTTTCCTAAGGATGGAGTGTTAATTGAAGCATCATGGCCAGATTTTAAGGGAGAAGTTAATTTCTGGCTCCCTTGCCTGTTCCTCGTTCCAGCTGGGCAGGGAGTGATTCCATCCCAGGGCTGAAGTGTGGTTGTCTTGGCTGCACATGGACTTGAGAAGCTGCCACCTTTCACATCACTGATTGCTTTTATGGGGTGGGTGAAGCTGCCAGAGAGCAGAGCAAGGAGATGGGAAGGTTGTAGTGTCTACATGGAAGTTGTTACAGATATCAGTTCCCTTTGTAATTCATGTGTGATCTTCACTGAGGGATGAGAGTGGCCAAATCTCTAAAACATCATTAGGGCTAATTTTCAGTCTTGCCAGTTGCACCAAGCTCCCCTAAAACGGCCTGTTCTACCCTGTTGCCTTCATCCTGATGCCTCTGGGCCAGGAGTGGGGCACAATGACCTGCCAGATCATCATCCCAGTGCTATCCAGCTCAGGAGATGAACAGGAGGAAGCAAAAAACATCATCCTCCTGAAATGAGGGTTTGGCAAACAGGGATTTTGGAGTGTGTGGATGAGATGAACAGTCAGACAGGAATACGGAATGTTGGACCGAGGATGCCAGGGGAATTGTTTCCATAGAAACCCAACCATGGAGGCTCACATGGCTCCCCCATCTCAGACTTACACATTCATGTGATTATCTTAATGGTCAACAGAATGGATGGAAGAGAGGTAGGTGATGAGTAAAATGTGATCCTGGTTTGCTGCATTGGAGCTTTGTGCTGGAGTCTGAGGGCACCTCAGGTTGGCTCCTGTGCTGGGCATGGATCACTCTGATATGCTGCAGGACATCAGGATTAACTCCTGAGTAATGGGATCTTACTGGTGTCAAACAAAGGGAATCAGATCTAGTTGCTTTTAATTAACTTGAAGAAAAAGAAAAAAAGCTCTATATTTGTTTCTCAATGCATTGCTCTCTCACCTTTGTTGCCCAGTCCTTTTGCATGGCTGCAGACATCATCTTTTGCATGTAAATCAATAGCACTCAGAAATGCCTGAGGAAATCTCCTTGTGAAATGTGCTCAGTGGAAGCACAAGCCTTTCTGTGCCACAGGGTATGGGTGGGAGTCTGCTTTCTTCATTTGTTCATTACTTCTTGGAATATCCAAGATGCTTAGGACTAATTGATGTTCCTTCAGAGAAACCAACACCTAGAAGTGATGGGTTTGTGTTGTGTTGGTCAACTCCTGAGTGTGAGGTGGATGATGGGCTTAAATGAGTGAGCTTTGACATTAACAAAGGGCACTTAACTTTCATTTTTATGAGATGAGGCTGTTCTAGGCTTTTATGGGTGGAATTTTTGGGGTTTGGGGGTGATCTGTCTTCTGGTGTGTGCATTGATCCCAGGTGAGGCTTTTGTGGGGTCCTGTTGGCTGGTCCTGCACAAACATGAGCAGAGTGGGCTGGGGAGATGTTTCAGCAGCAGTTGCTAAGATGGTACTTGTGATCCACTGGGAATCAGGAAGGCTGAAAATCATCCTATGGGAATTCTAATGATCAGGGATTTCTCACCCAGTAACCAAATGCATCCCAATAGCTCCCATAAATCCCCAAAGGCAACACCCATGTAGGAGTCAGATTTTGTGGGGGAGAAGAGGCTCAACTAGGTCAGAGCAACCCCAAATGAAACCTGGAGGGTTTGAGCTGTAGTGCTGATGTGTGGCTTGGGCTCCTCTTGCAAATCTCCTGCCATCCTATAGTTTCATTTGAGCTGAGCAGATTTGGTCTCTCTGATTTTTAAAGCAGCCAAAATTCACAACACACAAACTTCATCTCTAATGGTAGTCATTTGTGCTCTTTTTAGAGTAGACTTGTGTGGAAAGGGAGAGAGAAGAGCAGGAAATGGATACAGGACAATTTTGCACATCATTTCCAGTAACATATTTGTGAGCAACTTGTTACTTCTCTACAGCCAGAGGAATATGTGGTGTTATCTTTGTGGGTACAGTGGTGGAGAAGGGAAATAAAGGCTAGAATTAGGGGGAAAATATTTCCCATCTCTCCTTCTGGTTTTTCCAACCTCTCAGAGGGGTCAAAGAGTTGCTGAAGACCCTCAAAGCCTTAAGTCTAACCCAGCTCCAGGCTGGTTTCTTGATAAGAACACGTAATGCTCCTGCAGCTCCAGGAGGAAAACATCTGAAGTTTGGGAAGGGTCAGCCAGGATAGCTGCAAATACAAAAGGAAATCAAAGAGCTGCAGAGTTCTACCCAGGAGAGAGGAGAGCCTGAGAGGCAGCTGGACCAGCAGCAACAAACCAGGATCAACAGGAAGAGACACTCCTCAGACTTCACGTGGGGAGTTCAGTGCTAACCCTGACCCCTGTTTCATTTGCCTTGTTTTGAAATGCCTTCCCTTGAGCTGAAGGGTGAGGCCCAGTGCTCCTAAGCTTCATGTTTTTCTGTGGTGAATTGAGGAATGTTTGATATTTTGCTCAAGGACTGAGGTGGGAAAGGAGTGTGTCTGTAACACCAAGTTGCCCTAATTGCAGTTGGAAGCTCTGAATGATACTGAACTTAACATTTCAACTGGGAAGGAGTTAATTTTCTTCTTAGCAGCCAGTTTGGGGCTGTTTTTTGGATTTGTGCTGAAAATACTGTTGATAGCATGGGGGATGTTTTAGTTACTGCTGAGCAGAGTTTGCCTAGAGCTCTTCTGCTCCTTCTGCACAGAGTCTGGGGGTGCACAGGTAGCTGAGAAGGGGACACAGCCAGGACAGCAAACCCCAACTGCCCAGAGGGATATTCCAGACCATGCTCAGCATAAAGAGCTGAGTAGCCACTCCTGGTTTCTCAAATCTAGGAGGAAAAAGGTGCAGCCTCTACCCAAACCTTATCTCTGAGCTCACATCTGCACTGTGGTGAGCACTGCTGGAAGCAGAAGGTTGTTAGTTCAGTGACTTTTTTTTTTTTTTTATTTTCCCCCCATCAATTAGTGAGGAGCACAGCTTGGACCAACTTTGTCAAGCTTTTAATCTGAGAAGACTTTTTGCTGAACTGCCTTTGCATATAAAATATAATTGGTTGCCAGCTCACACTTCCCTGGGAAGACTTTTTGCTGAACTGCCTCTGCATATAAAATGTAATTGGTTGCCAGCTCACACTTCCCTGACCCATTTCCAAAGCGATTTCATTTGATTGTGTTGGGTGATCTTTCTGAAATTATTTCTTGACTTTTATCTGAAATCCATTGATAATGGTTATTTAAGCTCTTTCTGTGCTATCTGGTTGTTTTAATTTCGGGGAATACATTGAGGAGTTTAAGTATGTATTAGTTATCATATTGATGGATCAGCCAAGCAAGGAACATTTGGAAACTCACATATTCCTTTTCATTGACCTGTGAGATTTGAAAGATAAGCCTCTTGCATGCCATTAGCAGTTTGAACATCTATAAACATTTCACAGTGTGTTTAGTTTTGTTTTGGAATAGTTTGAGCTCATACATGTAGATTTTTCCCCCCTTTAATCCATCCAAGAATATTAATTTGCTGTTTGCCGTTTATGTAATACTTTTCTTTTCAAGCAGTATTGGGTTACTTTGTGCTTTGTCAGTTTTGTGCTCTACTTCTGCTAAGGCAATGCCACTGATACCAGTTTTGGTGGGAAATAACCCCCAGTAGAAGCACAAACAGCATCAACACTTTGCTGTGAGTCTCCTTGGGATGGATTGAAACCAACAAGGAGAAAGAAAAAGGAACTGGTTAGAATCACCAGAGCTACATGTGGATAAATTTAAGTGGTTTGTGTTACACTGTTCTCCACATAGACACTGTAATCAGTGTTGGTTTCTGCAGCAAATGGGATATAACATTGCTGGAGCCACTGATCCATCTGTAAATGAACTGGAGTGAAGTCAACAGACTTTGAAGATTTGTGTAGCAAATGGGACACAACATTCCTGGAGCCACTGATACATCTGTAAATGAACTGGAATGAAGTCAACAGACTTTGAAGATTTGTGGTAGGAAGATTTTGGCCCTTGGGATGCTAAGTAGGTGTTTTGCTGTGTGGTTCTTGCTGGTTTGGGACAAATATATCTGTCTGTGGCTTTTCTATTGGTGCATTCACAGGATCAGCTCCTGCCTTTGCTTCTGAATTGTAGATCTCTGCTCTCCTTGTTGCCAAAATTTGCTTCCTATGACCGTGTGTCCTCTCAGTTTAGTCTGTGATGATCCTTTCAGTATGTAACTGTTAACTTCTTTCAGTTGTAACTCTATCAGAATCAGTTGAAACTGGTTCAGACTTGGTAACATGATGATTTGTGCTCCAAGGACATCTCTTCAATCTTTAACTTAGGTGATCCAGATGTGGAATGGACAGAACTACATTTATACTCTCTCCAGGAGTGTTGTGAGGTTTAACCCTCACGAGTGTGCCAATCACTTCATGATCCTTGGATAGAAAATCTAAAATGCAAGAGCAGAGGAGTGGGAAAGAATATTCTTCTCTTTAAAACTTCACAAGCATCTAAGGTCTCTCCTTCACTACCTCTCTGGATTCCCAGTAACTGCTCTAGGAGTTCAATCTGGTCCTTAGGCAAAGAATTAATCTGGATTATTCTTACAAAACACATCTCTCAAGTGAAACTTTTGCCTATATTTTTCCCAGAAGATTCTTCTCTTTCAGTCCAGAATTTTATCAGCAATTCTTATGCTAACAGGGGTCAGGAGATGAGATGTTTCTCACGTTACACTTGAAGCTTCTCATGAATAATGGCCTGTATCACCTCTATTGTCTGTCCAAAACATAAGCAACCAGACATAAGGCCAGAGGAGAAATTTAAAGAGTGCTGAATAAGCCAGCAGGACGGACCAAGAACTAAGATAGTCAGAGAGGGAAACAAATACAAGGTGGAGCAGATGGTTATTTGGGGGAATATTCGAGCAGATTAACTACTAGGCAGCTAGAGAATGAGTCAGGCTCCAGTTAAAAAGTACCCTGAAATCTTCAGAGCAAGATTAACAGAAGCACAGATGAACATCACTGTAGCCAAAAGAAATTAGAGGTCATTATTCCCCAGTGAATTTTCTTAAGTGTTAAGTAGAGCACATCAGGCTTTTCACAGGAATCTGAGGGGGGTTGCCATGCTTAAGACCATCACTTGCTCCTGTGCAAGGGCAATCTGTCCATTTGGAAGCAATTTCCCCCCCTCAGTATTGTCCTTCTCTTCTTTCTCTAATTAATTTCTTTGCTGGTTTTGTTCTCTTCTATATGTGTGTGTGTATTGTGGATGGGGAACAAAATAGCTGCAGTTGGAGCAGGATGATAATCCCCAAGTATATGGCACTGGAAATTGCCAGCATGGAAATGTTAGTTCCCCCCTTAGCCCTTCAATCTTTCCCTTCACCAAGCCTGCAGCTGCCATCTGATTTGTATTTATATATGCTCTTTATAGATATTAATGCAATAACAGATTAAACCTAAAGGAACTGTTACTACACAGAGACATCTCGGGGTCTGATCTTGCAAACACTAATGCCTCTGAATAACTTTCATCTTGTGCATTGTAGATTTGAATTTAATGGGGACTCTTGCATGCCAAAGTTTCTCACATTTGCAAATGTTTGCTGCAACTTCAGACTTTCCCCATATGTTGATGTCAATTTGTTTGTGCAACCTCAATACGGTTTAGAAACCTAAGGCTCTGATCATGGTTTGTAGATGGGTTTTTTTCCACTTCTGCAGGCTTCATTGTACCAGATTTTCAGTGGAAAAATGGGTTGAAACTCACTGCTGAACTCACCTATTTATACCAAGCTAAACTTGGCTTGTAAGGGGTTCCCCAGGCATTTTTTTGGTGAGGTCTGAGCAAGCTCCTAGGTAATATGAGTTACAACACTGTTTGTGCAGCATCAGCTACTCAGGCCACATTCTGAAGGTGAATTCTTGGAAGAAACTGGATAGCAGAACTTGGAAAAATCATACAATAGCCCAGTAGTGCTTATATAAATAGCTGAAAGTGTCCAGGGCACAGACAGGGAGAGGTATCAAACTTCTCCTGCATAGTTAGACACTGAACTCTGTGTGAGGGCTCAAGGGAAATTGAAGAGTTCAGACTCACTGTTTTTATTCTGTAGGATCATCTGTTGTGTTTTCTAGATGCCAAAACCAGTTTAGGGTTGGAGGAGACCTCTAAGATCCTTATATAAATAGCTGAAAGTGTCCAGGGCACAGACAGGGAGAGGTATCAAACTTCTCCTGCATAGTTAGACACTGAACTCTGTGTGAGGGCTCAAGGGAAATTGAAGAGTTCAGACTCACTGTTTTTATTCTGTAGGATCATCTGTTGTGTTTTCTAGATGCCAAAACCAGTTTAGGGTTGGAGGAGACCTCTAAGATCATCGAATCAAACAATTCAATTATCACTGCTGTAACCCCTAAACCATATCCTCCAGTGCCAGAACCAGACACCTCTTAAACTCCTCCAGGGATGGGGAATCCACCACCTCCCTGGGCAGCACATTCCAATGCCTGATCACTCTCTCCATAAAAAAAATCTCTTCCTAATATCCAACCTAACCCTCCCCTGGCAGAGTTGAGACAGCAATGCTTAGTTTGGAATGCAATAATAATGTTAATTTTACAGGCTAATGTAAGGCTAATAAAGTCTTCCACAAGGCAGTTCCTGTGACCATCAGGAAAGTTTTATTCCTCTAGGTTCAACAGTTTACATGTGACTAATGTACCCTTGGAGAAGAGGTGACTCCCCTTTAAAACATGCAGCAGCTGACTGAGAGAACACTGATGTGTCTGTTTGCAGTTAAAGCTCAGTAACCATTGGCATAAATCTGATAAGCATCTGATAGGGCCTCAAATTATCCCATTTCTCAGCTTTTGAGTGAATAAGACTTATTTCTTAGCCCACAGAAATGTAAATAGACTTTATTTTATGCCTGTATCCTGCCACTATTGAAGATGAAGCTCTTTCTTGGAAGAGTTATCTCCATATCTGTCAAGACCAAATATATATGTGTGTGTGTATACAAGTGATAGAAGAACAGCAAGAAGGTGAGAGCCAAGGTAACAGGCACAAGGAAATCATTAGGCACTTGAATTAATAAGAGATTTGCTTAAGTAGCACAAACAACATTGTCCATAACCTCTTTGTCACAAGTTGCCACTCCTGAGATGTCAGAGGAATGTGAGAGGCACCTCAAACTGAATGTCAAAAAGTCATGTGGGACAGTCAAGACACTGTTTAGGGCTTTGGAAATGAGTTGCTTCCAAATTGCTTAGGATATTTAAGGGTTTTATCAGTTTTAGGCTGCTACAGCCCTGTAGGAAATCCCACGTTGGAGAAGATTAATCTGGTCCAGTTTGAAACGTCTAAAACTGAGTAGGTTAGGGCTGTGCTGCTCAGTCAGGATCTCCTTGTAAATACTGGTGATAATTAAATGACTGGAAATCCACTCCTGATGGGGGGACAGAGCTAATTGCTTCTGTCTGGGTGAAGATGGACCTTGGGTGGCACTGGTGGGTGCATGGGGTGGTGGTTCTTGATGTCTTCTGTGGAGCAGCCTCCAAATTTCACTGCCTGGTGGAGCAGCTATGGTTTAGCCTTCCACCTTCTGAGCTATACCACCAAGGTTATACCTCCAGCCCTCTATATACCTGTATACCTATACCTCCAGGAATAAATCCATTGGAGAGCTCTTCTCACCAAGCCTCATGGCTCTGAGATCAAGGCAGGCCAATGAATAAACTCCTTTTTGTGCCCTCTCCCTCCCTCCACGTGTGTTTCAGCTGGGCCTGAGGAGCAGAGCTTGTCCTTGGAACATCAGGCATAGCAGAAGCTGCATTCTTGTATAAATTGGGAGCAGGACTGGCCACCAGAGATGGAAAATCTGGCAGGCAGAGCTGATTAGACATGCTCAGAAGAGCTTGCAATTTCACTGCTGTGCACCCTTTGGGCTTGCAGAGGAAAACAAAGCTGAGCTGCCAATATTTGTCTATGTGATTCTATTGTTCTATCAGGGGCTGAGATCAGCCAGCAGAGAGAGCCCAGAACAAAATTGAAGTGCTCTTTATAATTCCATGGCAGCATGAGGAATGGGAAGCTGGGATCACTCCCCACCTCACCCTAAACCAGTGCTTTTCAACCCTTTGGCATTCCAGTGGCAACACACTGTCCTTCCTAAAGGACCCTGTGCCCCTCTTAGGTGCCTAGGAAAAGGAGAATTGTCCCAGTATGTGTCCTTGACTCTTTTAGAAATCTTTATCCTTACTTGAGAACTTCAACCACGTCTAACAGAAATCTTCATTCTTACTTGAGAACTTCAACCACGTCTAACCTCTTCCAGCCTTGTAATCCTGTACACACCCTCAGAATATTTTAGCACTTAGATGATATTGAAGGTCCTTTCCAACCCAACCCATCCTTGGATTCCATGATCTCACTTACCTTCAGGTTTCCCTCTCATATCCTTATCTACCTTGTCATAATATTATGTTCTCAGACAGTTATTGGTAAAAGGCAGGTACTGAAATGCACCTCCTTTTGTTGTGCTGGGAAGGAATGATTGCAGCACTCTGGATGTGGAGATAGCTGAGGTAGGATTCCTAGCTGAGGAGACACAAGGGAGATTTTTTTATAGGTGGTGGCTGAGCAGCAACATCCTTGTTGAATTGATTGTTTTAATGCTGAACTGTAATTGTAGTATAAATCATGCACTGGAGCACCAGGAGCACTGGGAAGGAATCTCTTTAGTTACTCTTTCAGTAGCAAGAAGGCAAGTGAAGAATGACTAGTGAAACGTTGGGATTGACCCCAGGATTTTGGTGGCTGAACCTCTGTGGTGCTGCAGCTGAATTCCCAGACACGTATCCCATGACTTTGGGCAGTCCAGGGGGATATTTTTGTCTGTGTCTGCACAGCAGCCAGACAGGTAGCTGCCTCTGTGTGTTGACAGGGGCTGAGTGAGGCCCCACAGCTTTGCAGACAGATGCATTACCACGAGGCCACATGCTGCCGTTGCCTCAGCCACCGAACAAGGCAAACAATTAGAGAAGCCTTCCCTTCATCAAATTCATCTGCAGTGGTTGCTCCCAAAGCTCCTTTGAGACAGAGGAGGCAAAGCAGCCTGAGAAAGCCTACTGAAAGCTTGTCCAAACCCATTTATAAAGGGGGGAAAAAAAAAAAAAAAAAAAAGAGAAAATAGCTGTGTGTAAGTCTGTCTGCAGCTACAGCAGAGGGAAGCAGATGTAAGCAAGGCTGGCTGTGCCTTCTGAAGCTCTGTTAGCTCCTGGAAGGCAGCCAGGGTTGAAATAATGGTTGGAGGCAGTACCCCTTTCTCCCCTCTCACTGACCTACTCCCAGACAAGACATTTGTACGTTATTAGGCTGTGGAGCACACACTGTGCCTTGCCAGTGGACAGAGCAGGGCACTGTTCAGGGCTGGAAATCTCCAGTCACATAGGCACTTGTATAATGGCAGAAATATTCCCTCTCTAACTCCTGCAGCCTCCCTGGGCTCCAAGACACCTCCCTGGGCTCCAAGACACGTCCCCATGCAGAGATGCTGACACAGGCATAAAAAGTGGTTGGGGTTGTTGTGGTTGGCATTCTAACTCCTGCCACCTCCCTGGGCTCTAAGACACCTCCCTGGGCTCCAAGACACGTCCCCATGCAGAGATGCTGACACAGGCATAAAAAGTGGTTGGGGTTGTTGTGGTTGTCATGTGTCCTGGAGGTCAGGGAGGTGTGTGTGCTGCCACTGAGCTCTGAAACCTTCTCTTCCAAAATGTGCTAGGACCCTAACACACCTACACTTGTGTAATTTGTATCCTCTCTAGAGAAAGGACAAGGTGCAGTGATGTGCAGTATAAATGGATGTGCAATAGAAACAATTTGCATTCAGTTTCCTAGTCAAAGTTCCTTTCACTTTTACCATTTCTCCTCCTAGATTGCTTTTCCTTTTTTTTTTTTTCTTCCCTGTTTCTCTTTTCATTCAGCTCATATTTTATTGCAGATGAATTGTCTTTGCTCCTACATGATTTATTTATTTATTGTTCTTTGTCTGGGCATCTCTCACTGTGCTTTAGCTGCAGTTATTTTGCAAGTCAGCTCATGGGCATCGTCCCATTTCCCTGGAGTTCTCAGTTCCCATCCTGGGTGCTCACAGCCTGTGTCTGGCTCTGTGTGTGGCATGGATGGGCACATTCAGCTTCAGCATTGACAAGGTGGTTTGGGTTGGTATTTTTTCCTAGATGCTGCTGAAATGCTGAGATTTGATCATAAAAGTTGTTCAGAGGCAAAGGCAGAAACGATCCTTTAAGAGAACTCTTTGATATTTGGTGAACCCTAAAACCTTCTCTTGTTTCCTGTTGTTCCATTCCTTGTTTGCTCCCATAAATGTTTCTTTTCCCTTCCTGGAGACTTCCAAAATACACAACCTCACTGGAAGTCTATTGCTCCCCAAAGAAGGTCTTTTTGTAGATTTTGACCCAGGTCCATCTCCTATCACAGCTGTAGCTCCTTTCCTTTGAGGTAAAGCCAAAGCTGCTGGAATTATTGCCAGGGCTGGAGAGTGGAGGCTTCATCTGACCCAGAAGAAGGGGTTAACATTGGTGGGGACACTTCACCTCCAGTTTCCTGTCCAAGGTGACACAAGGAATTCTTTCTGGAGGCAAAATGTGTCTCTCATTGCCTGTGAACCCACTCTTGCCTCGTGCAAGGTCCTCCAAATCACTCCTTCCTTGTCAGGTGGTAAAAGCCTCTTGGTTTTGATCCTTTAAGAGAACTCTGATATTTGGTGAACCCTAAAACCTTCTCTTATTTCCTGTTGTTCCATTCCTTGTTTGCTCCCATAAATGTTTCTTTTCCCTTCCTGGAGACTTCCAAAATACACAACCTCACTGGAAGTCTATTGCTCCCCAAAGAAGGTCTTTTTGTAGATTTTGACCCAGGTCCATCTCCTATCACAGCTGTAGCTCCTTTCCTTTGAGGTAAAGCCAAAGCTGCTGGAATTATTGCCAGGGCTGGAGAGTGGAGGCTTCATCTGACCCAGAAGAAGGGGTTAACATTGGTGGGGACACTTCACCTCCAGTTTCCTGTCCAAGGTGACACAAGGAATTCTTTCTGGAGGCAAAATGTGTCTCTCATTGCCTGTGAACCCACTCTTGCCTCGTGCAAGGTCCTCCAAATCACTCCTTCCTTGTCAGGTGGTAAAAGCCTCTTGGTTTGAGCTCGACAGTCAAAGGGAAGGTGTTTTCTAAGCCCAAAAATCTACCTTCTAAAAGAAAAGGTAATTCCAAATGAAATGTTTTTAATACTGCCCATGCTCTGGCTAACTGCAGCTTTCCCTTTCCTGTGGTGTTGAGCTTCTCCAAGCAATCCCCCAGTGCCTTGCAGTGAGGGAATTGCTCTGGGCTTGGCAGCTCCAATTCTGCAGAGCCTCGAGAATTTTTTTTGTCAGGGATCCAAACCCTTCTGCCAGTGGAGTGCCATGAGGTCACTCTCATCTCATCCCATGGCTGCAAAAAGCTTCTTTTGGAGGCCTCACTGCCCTCACCCCCTGCTCAGCTCTCTCCCCCCACCACTGCATGAGGTAACTCCATCCTCAAAGTGTGTTGGGAATTTGGGGGCTAATTACTGCCCTTAGAGTGGAGAAGGAGGTTGTAGAGTCCTGTCCAGGGAGGGACTGTGGCTCACACTCCTCAGAGGACATAGCTTGGCTCACCAGCAGCTGCTGAAGGCTGAGCCTGGCAGAGAAATGGGCTCCTCTACAAAGTGACTACCTAGAAAATCAGTTCTCCACAGCAGAAAATACCTGTCTGGATACGAAACTGTCCTGATCAAAAAAGCTTCTGTGATTCCTACATTGAGCTCTCAGAGCTTGGGGTGACACTGAAGCTTGTACAGAGAGGCTTAAACATCCCCTCACCTCCACCCCCCCAAAAAAAAAAAAAAATCTTGCTAGGAGGATGAAATTTTCTTTTCTTTTTCCTTTCTGGTCACGTTTTACCACTGGAGTTACTCAGCGAATTAATAGGTATAGAAATGCAAAGCTCTTTTCTTATTACACGCCATCGATCTGATTGCAGTGTCATTAATTGAAAGACTCTGGAAATGTGATGGATGGTTCAGTTCAGGATTCCACATTCGTTTTGGCATAGCCCTGCAGGAGAAAAGCTGCATGAAGCTGATTGAAGGGCTCTTTTTGTCTGACATGAATTATTCTTTCATTGTCAAACCTTGTAACAGCATTCAGACATAGGGAGATTTACAATGTGAAATCCTAAATGGGGTCTATTCTTAAAATAAAATTAGAAAAAAAAAAAGGGAAAAAAAAAAGGGAGAGCTTTATCTTGCAACGTCGAAAATAGCTACATTTAAAAAAAAAACACAACAACCCACCCCACAACTACTCCTACAAATTAAATCTCTTCTGCAAAACCCAAGGGGCTGATGTTTCTCACTTAATTTTAAATTATTCCAATGGTAGGGCCTTAAATGAATAAAACAATTGCTTTAATCACATAAGGCTTGTCAACATTTTTATTACATTCAAATATATTTGTTTGTCTGAGAGGGTTTGTTTGTTCTCCTCACTGCTGTCATTTACCTAGCAGGAACGATTTGTCCGATTAGCTGGGAATCCTCCTTGTCCTGTAAAATTAGCCAAGCTTTGCTTTTGCTTTAGGGAAAGCCTAAGTGGACGTTGTTGAAATGCTTATTTAAGGAAATCATTCTGCATTTTAGAAGACATAAAACCCTCTCAGTGCTGTGTGTGCCGACAAGATTTCATCTTTTTTCTTTTTTTTCTCCTTTTTTTTTTTTTTTTTTCCAGCTGGTTCCCTGATCTTATCAAATGGCTTTGTGGGGGTTTGCTTTTTTGCTGTTGAGCCTGAGCAGTTCTGTGGTTAAATTCTTGTTGTTCTTTTGTCTGTGGAAAAATTCGTGCCAGGCTAAGAATTCTCTGTGAGCTTAGGAGACTTTACCCATGGAAAAAGTCGCCGAGAGGTTCAGCTCAGCCTTTGCTTTATGCTCCATCCCTTTTGCCAAGTTGATGAAGAGTTTTGAATGCCAAGCAGCCACCCAACTTGTAGCCTCATTTAAGGCTAAAATACTGAAATAACATTATACGAGATGGGAATCAATGTCATGCCTATTACAAATGCTGGAGCTGGGAGAATAGCTAGATTACACAGAGCAGACAGATTAGATGAAGAAGAGTATTCGATTACATTACATCTGATTAGTGGTGTCTATTCATCTGTGTGGGGCTCTTTTTTTTTTTTTTCTCTCCCTGAGAAAGCTGACTTATTTTATCAGAATAGGCTATGATTGAAGGAGTGACTGTGTAGACTAAGAGCTGGAAGAACTGGAGGTAAAATAGAGGGGGGGGAAAACACACAGCTCTGTGCTTTAACCATCCTTCCCATCCCTGAGTGTGTGAGCAGGCAGATAACCACGGGAACGATCCGTTTTTTTACTCTTATTTAACTACTTTTCGAGCCTAAATAAGCATCGAGCGATTAGGCTCTGCCTGAACTCCTAAACAAATGCCCCTTTTCACCTGAGCCTCACCACCAACCAGCCTGATAAAAAGAGATGAGGAATTCCCATCAAAGTGGGAATTATTCTTCGTAGAGCCGAAGAAATCAACGGCATTGATGGGCAATGTTTGTATCCCCTATATATGTGCGTGTGTGTGTCCCCTCCTTTCCCCCTTCCCTAGCTGCATGGAAAAAAACCCCAAACCCTTCTCCAAGGTGGATTTTTCAGGTGTCTCCTGGTTTGGCTGAGGGTGGGATGATTTGGGGGGAGTTTTGGTGTGCCCTTGGCAGAGGGGAGCGAGTGGTGCTGCTGGGTTTGGTCCTCCTGCTGGAAATCCTTAGTCTCCACAGAGATCTACGATTCCCAGCAGCTAAGTTTGGAAATGAAAGTGCTTTGAAGGGTCAGCACAACACCCCATTGAGTTCTCCCAGGGCTTCTTGGGGGGGCCAAGACTGTGTTTTATTGCAGCTTTGCTTTTTAACCTTTGCATCACTCTGAGCACCTTCTGTGCCGTTAGCAGCTCTAACCTTCCAGCCACTAACCTGTTCCTAAAAGGTGAGGGAGCTGGGGAGGGATTTATTTTTTCTTTAAGGAGGGATTAGTTCTTTAAAAATGATGATTTATTTATTTCTCTTGTCTCAAGCTAAACAAACTCGACAGTTTCTCCGAGCCCAAAATCGAGGAGAATATTTCTCCTTTCGTGTCACTAATTAGCCTCCCACAGAAGCTGCTCCAAGTAGAAAAGGAGCTAACGAGAGGGTTGTGCAGCTTTGCAGGACTCTGAGCATATTGTACACGAGGAAAAAAAAAAAAAAGCAGCTTATTCTAGGCAACAAACTGTCAAACTGCTTAATTTTCGGAGTTCCCTGCACTTGGAAACGGGAAAGGGAGGGGGGGAATAATTCCTGCAAATTAAATTAGAGTTTGGAGCTGTAGTCACTCTGATCAAATCTGTGTAAATAACATTGTCCACAGACTGTGTTGTCACCTCTGAAATGCTCTCTGGATAGCAGCCTGGCTCTGTCTTTTCTTGTGGTGGAGTCAGGGTGGTGCTGGATTTCGGAGCTTTTTTCCCTTTGATTGGGTTTGATTTTGTCCAGGGTTTTGTGTTGCTTTTTTTTTTTTTATTTATTTCCTTTTGAATTTTATTTTTTCATTTAGTCCATTTTGACTCTAACAGTTCTTAAAGGTGAGGCTCAATTTTTTTTTTGGTTTTTTTTTGAGGTTAAGAAGAAGGAGAGAGGAAAAGGTACCGTATCTTTCTTCTTAATTGTTTGGCTTAAGTCTAAAGCATCGGAATAAACCCCCCCCCCCTTTAAAATGATCTTAAAAGTTGCTCGATTAATAAAAATAGTAGCAGATTTAGCTTACCCTCTTTATGGACTTAACTTCAGGAAATTAGGCATCCACTCTGTCTCCTCTGCAATAATCAGTTTCTTATCTAATAGTAGATATGAAACGACCAAATACATCTTACATCATTTGCATCTTTAACTCAGGAAGAATGGCTCAAAAAAAGAAAAAAAACTCAAAAACCAAAACCAAACCTGGAAGCACTGCTAGAGCTGAGCGAATCTTTGCCTTTAAAGCCTTTAAGTCACCGTTTATTTCCCATCTTAGTTCGGCTTAATTTCCTTTTATTGTGTCGTTGGGCTGAAAATATACAATGCCATGCCTAATTGTGTTACCATTCGCATTAATAACCTGCAACTTTCCATCACAATGAGCAAGAGGCATGGAAAAGGCAGAAACAGATGCAATTATTTGTTGCTGGCTAAGTTACTGTACGTGACCCAGGTGCTGTAGTAGTATTTGCATGTGTTTCTCACCTTTGTTCACCCAGACACATGGGGATCTCAAGCTATTGCTGACTAATTGATAGTTGTAGTAACTGCTATAGGCTCCTTAGATTAGAAATGCATGCAGACGTGTGTCTTGATTCAAACATTAAGGAACACACACACTCTCACTTACTTACATGGGCAGAAAGTCTTCATACTATTAGAGGTGTGTGATGGAGATAGCAGGACATAAAACAGAAGAGAGAGAGGCACAGAGAGAGAGAGAGAGACAGAGACAGAGAGATGGCATGCAGCATATATACCCCTACAAATAGTTCTAAAATGCGTTTGCAAATGCAGAAGTCTTCAGAACCATCCAACAGTTCAGCACACCCTTTTTATCTCTTCTCTGCGGGACGTCTCCATCCAGATTACTCGAAAAAAGGCGGAAAAGGTGAGAGCTCTGCCATCTTAGCTCGGAATTCATCTGATTTCCTTCTGTTTTTTTTTTTTTTTTTTTTTTTTTGATCCCCCCCCCCTTCTCCCCTTGTATTCCTCATGCCATTGTCCATTCTTATGATGGCAGCCGCCCTTGCTCTTGAATGCAAGTGTCACAGCGGGAGCAAAAAGGGTTCAGGGCTGCATTGTCAAAGCCATGGTTGCCTATTGTTTCTTAGCCTTTCACTGCT
>NW_008658692.1:23106-48237 GCF_000695815.1 Acanthisitta chloris
TAGGGAGAAAATTGCAAGAGTTAGTCGTCCTTTTTATTGCACACTGTTATGATAAACAGCCCAGCAATACATCCCACAAAATTAGGAATTAGAGCGACGGGACAGGGGGAGAGGAAAAAATGTCTTTGTAGGTTTGCGTTTTGGCGCTGCCCTTATGTCAAAAGCTTTTGGGGGTTCTTAGGCAAGACTTTTTTTTTTTTTTTTTTTTTTGGGTGATTTATGATGGCTGGATTATTCTGGAACTGAGGGCAGGTGTTTTGCCCAGCAAAAAATAGAGGCAGCTGCAAAGTGAACAGTGAGCTATTTAGCCACAAGGTAAAAATTTCCTGTTGCTATTTGGATACTGATGCTTTTCAATTTTAAGGGTGTGTGTATGTGTGTGTGTGTCTGGTGTGGGGGGGGAGGAAGCATGACTGAAAGCATTTCTCTAGCTGTCCATTCATCCATCCATCCATCCATCTAGATTTGATGTTGGAAAGCGATTGCAAATGATGTTTCAAAAGGCCAGAGAGACTGTGTTTGCAAGGTGGGTTTTATTTGGAAAAAATATCTCAGGGTAGAAGGAGGTTTGTGGTGCAGGTGATTGAATCTCGTGCTGGGAAACGAAAGGGGAATGACTGTCCTGCTCGTGCCAGAAAGTGTTGGTTCGACGGGAAAATCCTCACACAATTTCTTCTTTTTCATGGAGGGGAAAATAATAATCTAGACAGGACTTTAGTTGCCATTTAAAGGTGTGTTTGATTGTCTTGTGTGCACAGGCCAGTTCTGCCGGTGTGCACAACTTCAGGAGGTTACAGAGTCGTGGCCTCAAAAGTTCTGTGTTTTACTGCCTTTGCTATTAAATTGGCTCGAGGAGAAAATGATTGCTAAATTGTGGCTTCAAAAAAAAAAGTGCAAACCTTTACGTTCTCAAGTTGTAACTAGCTAATTTCATTTGAAGTATTTTTGGTTTGGCTTAAAAAAAAAAAACAAATCTAAGAAAGTGAAAGAGGAGCGAACGCAATTTCGTTTGTGCTTTTGACTGTTTCTGGAAATACAACCAACTCTTCCACCCTTTATTTTATACTAACTCTCTTAATTGTACAGTATATATTTAGCAGGGTGAGGATTTAGTTTTGAAGTCTATTAGGATGTTATTTTGACTGAGCTGTTCCACGACCAGAAATTATTACGAGGCAACACTCCAGACCGTTCAAATCTGTCCTTCTCCAGCCTGAATATCTAAGGCATTGCAAACGTCTAGTGCTATTTTATCACGGCTAATAATAACAGGCAGAGCGTTTTCACAGATGGAAAGATGCTTGGAGTCTTGAAGAAGCTCACAGAGAAATCTTCCTTAACCTGCTGGAGAGTTAGGCTCCTCTTTGGGTTCTGTCTGAGCATATCGAGTTGTCCGAGTGTCCTGAATTAGAACTGTTTGTTGTCGATGTAGTTCGTAAGAGAAGGCAAAATATTTCACCTGAATTCCCTCTTAACTCTCAGGATGCCGAAACCTAAGTGATTTGCTGATGAAATTCTCTCAGCCTGTCCTACAGACAACTTGTTTTGCCTTTCATCCTCTGTCTTAGCCCATTTTACACACACATATATATATTGTCTTGCGCCGCCAAGTTCTAGGTCAAGTCTGTGTCTGTTTGGAATATCTTTCGGTTTGAAACTTTTTTGAAGAAATGATGAAAGAACCATGGCCTTGTTTTAAATCAAACTCTGAATGCAGCCCAGGCCACCCTGGGAGCACAATGTTTAATTTCCATTCGACATCTGCCTTATATTTCCCATTGCAGAGCTGTGTCTGCGTGGAAGGAGCACTTAGCGTTGAGAAAAAGTTTGGCATCTCTTTTGTCAGAGGTTGTAATTTCTGGTCTCTCAATCTGGACTGTCATTTTGTAAAATCTTTTGTCATTGGAGCTGAATGGAAAACCTGGAATGTGTAAGAGATTAAAGAAATAGGGAAGAGGATTCAGATGTGTGGAGCAATTCTTGGGCGCTTGACTCGCTGAGGCAGATGGTGCCTAATCCTGAGTTTTCCCTTACTCCAGTGGAAATTCCGAGCTGGCCCACTGAACCCACTGCTGAATACTGATGAATCAGAATCAGGCCTGGCTTGTTTCTTTGCTTTTTGAGCCTGTGGGCTTATCTGGCAGTGCTTTCTGCCTGCACAGCTCTCGTTTTACGCTGCTGGGGAGAGATGCTCAGAGTGACTTCACGCTGGCTGCAAACACAGAGGTGTAAATCTTGAGTTCCACTCATTACTCCTCCCCTACAAGTGCTAGCAGCCTGACCTTCCAGAATCTAGGAATAAGTATGTGAATAACTTGCTGTGTTTTCTTTAGGTAGGGAATTATTATCCTCTCCAAAGTACTGGGGTGGAATTTTGCATCTCTGGACGTTCCACGGTGTCAGTGGGAATGTGGAGGTGGTGATTGAGATGTTAGGTCTACCCAGGGGGAGAAAGAAGTTTGTTCAGAGGGAAGGCACAAACCTTTGGCCCCACAGATGTATTTTGCTGTAAAAATTGTGGTTCAGGGGGGTTGACTGGAGAGCTGTTACAGCCTGAGGATGGAGAGAGCTGTTTCAGGTGGAGAAGGAAAACTTCACTCTGGGTGTAATTTTTTTATATGAATTTTCTCTCCTTATTAATCAAAACAACTGTGTTCATTTTAGTTTTAATATGAGGACATAAAAAGGCTGGTTTTCCCCCTGGATCCATTCTGTGGTCTGAGGTTGAAGTGCTCTGTGTACAGTATCAGCTGTCCCAGGCACCTAGTGAACTTTTCCCTGTGGAATTTTGCTGAAGCACAACCCTTAGTCTTGCTCTACCCGGGAATAAATAGATCTTTTTATTCTCCCCTATAGGAGTAACTTGATGACCTGCTCTACATGGGAATAAATAGATCTTTTTCTTCTCCCCTATAGGAGTAACTTGATGACTTCAGTGGGAATTGCTCATAAACAAGAGAGAGAAAGGATCACCTGGATTCTCCTGAAGGTGGGAGTCAGGGCCAGAATTCTCCAGGAAACACCTCCCCAAGGCACAAGAAGAAGATCTCACCTGCTGCTTCTTCTCCTGAGTCTCCATCACACACCAAGGCTCAGGCAAGTATCATTTTCCCTGGCTGGAGCTTCACTGGTGAGTCCTTACAGGTGTTTGCTTCTCACACAGGGAAATTGTGCCAGGGAAGTTGTGTTGCATTCGAGTTTGATGAACGTTTGATGGGAAGTTCTGGGACCTCAGTGTGTTCTCTCATGCCCTGCCACTGGTCCATGGGGCATTGCACATGTTTGGAGGGTTTATACAGTCCAAAATGCTGGAAGAGCTCAACCCCCAGTGAGTCATGCCAGGAAAAGCTGAACCATTGGATTGTTAGCACTTTCCTAATTCCAAATCCATATCCCATTACCACACAGGTAGAGCAATATCACTTTAACTCACTGGTTAGATAACTCTACATTTATTGGCCTTTTACAAACCACCAGAACCAAGTCATTGCAATGAATTTTATGTCCAGGTAGGCTCTGCATGTCCTGGGCATCATCTTCCCTAGGGATTGTCACAGGTTTCTATATAGTTGCTTATAGAATTAGGTATTATTCAACAGGAGCAAAGTGGTTTCAGCTTGACAAGGAGAAGAGAGGATGGTTACAGCCCTGCTAAAAGTGGAGGAGTCTGAAATAAGACATGAAAGAACACATTATCTTCCACTGGGAAAAGCCTGCTTGGAGAGACTCCTTTAGCCATGGGAAACTGGGGGAGAAGTGTGGAGTGAAAGACTAGCCAAGCAATTATTCTCCTAATGGGGAAGATTATGTTGGTTTTCAGTAAATCACTGCAAATTTGTGCTTAACTCTGTCCATTGAAAAGATGCTGAATACAGAGAGTGTGAGGGAACAGACCCTTAGCTGATGAAAACTGCCACAGTGTTCAACACCCCTTGGGTGTTGCTTCAGGTGTGAGGCAGGTGGAGGTTCTTGTGTGCAAATACCAGGAGCTCTGCCCTGCTTAGGCTGATTTTCCAGGAGACTGAGATAGTTTTGTGGGGCAGATTTCTTACTTGTTCAAAACACGTGACAGAGCTTAACAAAACTAGAATTTGAAAACCATTAGTGTGTGGGCACAACAGAAAACTTCCTTGGGACAATGGCAAGATATTGAGGATATTGGCAAGATTCTGAGACACTGTCCCAGGTTGCCCAGGGAGGCTGTGGTTGCCCCAACCCTGGTGGTATTCAAGGCCAGGCTGGATGAGCCTTGAGCAACCTGCTCTGGTGGGAGATGCCCCTGCCCAGGGCAGGGGTTGGGGCTGGATGATCTTTAAGGTCCATTCCAACCCCCTAAATTCTATCATTCTATGATATTGGCAAGAAATATTGGTAAGGAAGAGGAAAGAATTTGTCAATAATTGTTGCTTTCTTTCTAACTTGGGGCAGTTTCTGTGTTTGGATGTGTCAGAAGTGCCTCCTGTGCTCAAATCTGTCTTTACTCAGAGTTCAGAAGTCATTTCAGCTTTGCAGGGTATCCCTTTGCCTCAGGGGGATTTGGGTAGAAAAACTGTTTGTGGTAGGACTTCAGTTTTATTTATACCCTCAATTGCTTTGTCCCACCTGTGCATGGAATTCCCACTTTGATTTACATGATTGCATTTTGTGAACCAGGACAGTCAGTATGGAATTGTTGTGCATGTGCTGAACATCATGGGCATGGTTTTGCTCCTTTATATTGACTGTGATGAAAGATTTAGCCTGGCTATGAGTTAGAGGTTTATAAAGGGCAACTCACAGATTGTGTTTCCACTTGCCACTTGTTCTTTTGGTTTTTCAATTTCTTTTGTCCATGGTGTGTGAAGGGACTGAAGCCTGATGGAAGGCACTGGTCACCTTGTAGGTCCTGGGTTATTTTTTTTCAGTTGCTACACAATGCTCAGTAATTCAGAGAGTTTTAGATTAGATGTTGGGAAGAAATTCTTCCCTGTGAGGGTGGTGAGGCACTGGCACAGGTTGCCCAGAGAAGCTGTGGTTGTCCCATCCCTGGAAGTGTTCTAGGCCAGGTTGGATGGGGCTTGGAGCAACCTGGGCTGGTGGAAGATGTCCCTGCCCATGGCAGGAGGTGGAACAAGATGATCTTTTAGGTCTTTTCCAGTCCAAACCAGTCTGGGATTCTATGATTTCTGTAATGTTAAGAAGCCTGTACAGGCTTCTCTCAAAGGAAATAGGAGCTCTGCACTGTTAGTAGTTTTCCCATCCCTCACAGGTTTTCATTATCTTGTCCAGTTTCATCCTGTATTATGTGGCAAAAGGATAAAGGAATGAGATTAAGAGGTTACATGATATGCTGGGGAGAGAGAAGGCAGAATCAGCTGAGGTGCCACTGAACACAGGTGTGATCTGGCCCCAAGCACCTAAGGAATGTGCCAGTGTTAGGTTGAAGTGCTGAGACAGCAATAAACCAGTTCCAAGTCATGTTCTTCCTCCTACAGAATTTACCTCAGGCTTTGTTTCTGCTTATATCTCCCTCCATTCTGTTTGTTGATAACTACCTTGATACCAATCTCTGATTCATATTCCTGCCTGTGCATAGAAAATCCTTCCAGTTTCTGCCAAGTCATCACCTTCTCAACATGCAAATCCCTCCTAAAACCTTCCTCCTTCAGTATTGACCACATGAAATGATTTATTCTTCTAACACAGCCACATATTTGGCAAGGCTGGAGACAGATGAGCTGGACAGGACACGTGGCTAAATGATCTCTGTGCTACTTCTACTGTAGCCATGGTTCTTTTATCCTCATTTATTTAGCTTTCTCATTTTGTTGTGAAATAAGCTGGTAAACTGCTGGAGTTAAGACATCATGTCAAGTGATTTCAGTGATTCTTGCTATGCATTTTGAATTCTGTATAAATAATGTGCCATGGTCTAGTAACCACAGTAGGGTTGGACTTGATGATCTTGGAGGTCTTTTCCAACCCAGTTGATTCTGTGATTCTATTTTAGCCATTCCTACTAATTTCCCAGCAGCTGGAGCTGCAGGAGGTACTTTCTGCCTGTTCTCCTCTGGCTGATGGGATTACTCCTCCCACACATGTTGGTATAGTCCTCATGGTGCCTACAGATGTGATGGGGAAGAAGAAAGGTCCCAAAATGAGACTAGATCTGTCAGGTTGTCTTATTTCTTGAGCTGTGGCCTGTTGTGTAAATTAGTAGACAGTATTTGATGGTTGGTCTGTGCTTGTGGAGCAAAGTGCTTGGATTTGGCTCTCTGGGAGAGTTTGGCTGTACAAATCTCACCTCTCTGAGGCTTTAGAGGTTTTAGGATTGAGGTTTGGATCATGGAACATTTCTTCATTGTAATAACTGCTCTAATAACATACTTATAGCCTTTCTATTATTTTCTAGATTTTTCTTTCACACCTGAAGAAACTGTGTGGAAGGAGAAATAATTTTCCAGTATTTAGCAGAGGATTCAGCATCAGCCCATGATAAAAACTAAGACCTTGATTTAAAGCAAAAACTGATGGGGAGTTTCTCAGTAATACTATTTTTCTATTAAAAACTATAATAGCTTAGTGGCTTAAATCCTAGGAGAGATTTTTTTTTAATATCTTCTTGCAAAGAAAGGCAGGAAGAGTTTGGTTTTGCTAAAGTTTTAAAAACTGTTGGAGAAAGTGCAAATATTTGTGTCGTTTCATGTGATTTAAGATGTTTCCTTAGCTTTGTGTCCTTTCCAGGCTGGACTTAACTCTTGTAGGTAAAGTGGGTAGGAAAAATTGAGTGGGGAGAGAGAGAATAGAAAGTTCAAAGGCAGCAATTAGTGCAGTATGTGGTTTCATTCAGTAGTGAATAAGATCATGGCAAGTAAAGGTAGGTAGGTAGAGTTTGGTGTTCCAGGCAGGTTGGATGGGGCTTGGAGAAACCTGCTCTGGTGGGAGGTGTCCCTGCCCAGGGCAGGAGGTTGGGACTGGATGATCTGTAAGGTCCATTCCAACCTCTAAAATGCTATGACATGATTCTGTCCTAAGCTCTGCCTGTTACTTGCACCCAGTTTGTAGGAGAATGTTGTGATGCGAATGTGATCTTGTGCAATGACATGAGCAGAGCAAGGTAACACATGATGCAGCACATCTCCTCATTGAGTGTTGGGTGGGTGTCCTTCAATTTGGTGTTCCATGTAACCACCTGAGAGTTCATTCAGTTCAACATTTAGCTCCTGAGGACATCAATCCCTACGTGGAATCCTCTCTCCATCCAGGAGGTGACAGAGAACTCCAGACCTTTCTCAATGCTCTTTTGGGCCATCTGCTTCTTATTTGTGGCAGAGGAAGAGTGGATCAGAGCATGGACTGGGTTGACAAACCTTCATTGTTCAGAGGTTGCCAATAAACTTGTTGTGGCTGCAGCTGACAGGGTTAGTTCCCAGAATTCTTGTTGGCCTTTCAGTGCCATGTGCTTCATCAGCCAAGCTGTGATTAATTGCAGCAGGGGCTGCTCCCAATTGGAAACAGATATCCCATGCTGAGCCTTCCCTTGGTGTGCACATCATCTGGGGGCTGGCTGGGCAGGCTCCAAAATATCTCTTTCTTGGGCATAATCTTGTGGGTTATAATGGTAGAAATGGATCTGTTTAATAGACAGATGTATATTGAATTGACATATGTGTATTGAATTGACATGTGTATATTTAATGGATATATTTATAGCTATAGAGAGATATTTCTCCACTTAGTAGATATATTTAATAGATATTTATCCCCCAAAATAGATCTATTTAATCATTTAAGAGCTGTATTTATATCTAGAGATGTATATATTTATCCACTTAGTAGACATATTTCATAGAGTCATCTATAGGTAGATATGTTTATCCATTTAATACATACATTTAATAGCTGCATTTATATATAGACAGATATTTATCCACTTAATAGGCATATTTATTAGAGATATTTATAGCTATAGATAGATATTTATCCACTCAATAGGCATATTTAATAGGTGTGTTTATATCTATGGATATTTATCCACTTAGTAGATGTATCTTATAGATATATTTATATCTATAGATAGATATTTGTCCACTTACTAGACATATTTAATGGCTGTATTGATATTTATAGATAGATTTATCCACTTAATAGATATATTTAATGGATATATTTGTATCTATAGATTTACCCACTTAATAGATGTATTTAATAGCTATAGTATCTATAGATTTACCCATTTAATAGATCTATTGAATGGATATATTTCTATCTATAAATTTATCCACTTAATAGATATATTTAATGGATATATTTGTATCTATAGATTTACCCACTTAATAGATGTATTTAATAGCTATAGTATCTATAGATTTACCCATTTAATAGATCTATTGAATGGATATATTTCTATCTATAAATTTATCCACTTAATAGATATATTTAATGGATATATTTGTATCTATAGATTTACCCACTTAATAGATTTATTTAATAGCTATATTTGTATCTACAGATTTATCCCCTTACTAGACATATGAATACATGTGTTTATATCTATTGATAGATATTTATCCACCTACTAGCTAAGATTGACACCTACAGGTAGATACATTTGTGTCTATCAATAGATCTATTTATCCCTTTGATGTAGAGAAATATTATTTACTACACAACTAGTCCTTAACCTTCCCAGTGCAAACACATGTCTGAGCTCATGTGAATGGCCCAGTTGAAGTTCTAGAAGCTACATGTGAGTCCAGTTGTTGAAGCACACGTTAGTGGAAGGCTCTGGTATGTGTCTGATGTGTGTCCCCTTCCCTTGGCAGCTTAATCAGTGCTGCTGACCTGTGCCTTGCCCTTTGCTGCACTTAAGCAGGCACAGAAACAGGAGTTTGTCTGGCCTGTGGCTCAGGCAGACTCCCCAGGGAGCACATTTGCTGCCTCCTGAACTGCCTGTGGCCCCTGAACTCAACAGCTGGGCTGGGCTAATGCCTGGGAGTGATGCACAGACAGCAAACTGCACAGGGCTGAGCTGGGATGCTCCAAGCAGGACCTGAAGCCTGACTGATGTGGAGGCTGGTTCTGCCAGCTTGATATGGTGTGTATTTTTTAGCTCCTGAGCTGATCTCTCCCCATGGAGCAGTGCTGAGCAGGGAGGTGATTGTCCCTCTGTGCAGGGCAAGAGACTTTGAGAGGCTGAGTATGTCCAGAGATGGGAATGGAGCTGGGGAAGGAACTGGAGAGTTAGTCCCTGGCTGTGGGAGCTGGGAGGGATCAGCCTGGACAAAAAGAGGCTCAGAGGAGACCTTACACCTCTCTAGCAGTCCCTTAGAGGAGGTTGTAGCCAGGTGAGAGTTGGTCTGTTCTCCCAGGGAACTAGTAAGAGGACAGAGCCTCAAGCTGTGCCAGGGCAGGTTCAGGTTGGCCATCAGGAGGAATTTCTTCATGGAAAGGGTTGTTGAATATTGGAAGAGTGTGCCCAGGGAGGTGTTGGAGTCACCATCCCTGGAGGTGTTCAAGGAACAACTGGACTCACTGCTCTGGGCTAGTTGACAAGTCACAGGTTGGACTCAATGATCTTGGAGGTCTTTTCCAACCAGGATTGATAGACACTGGCAACAAGTGCAAACCAAACCCAAAGGTTAGGAAGTTTGTGTCAGGATCTCTGTCAGGTACAACTGAAGCTGTGATGTTTTGACAGAATTGCACAGTTTGTGGCAGAAGTTCACTGCAGAAATGTTGGGCAGGATCCTCACCCAGTTGGAATCGTGGCTGAACACAGCTGACCATGTGGTTTATGGGGAGATTGAGGGGAACAGCTCCACTTTCCATGTGCCACTGCTGCCAGTAGGACAGCTCAGAATAAAATGACATGAGATTTAACAACTTTTACATTAGTCAACCCCAGGCAATATTTCCCCAAAATCTATTTCCCTCTTAAGAGCCATAGTTTCACTTCATGGAAGCTGATTCCACAGCCAACAGACCTGGTGGGAGCCTTTCAGGGAGCTCCAATGGATTTTGGACCAAACTCTTCTTAAAATGGGGATTATCCTATATTGACTTATTTCCAGTGAGGTTTTCACCCCTCTAAACAAGAAGCTGCTGGCTGAGATCAACCCCCAAAAGACCAAAGTGTGGTAACCTCAGTGCTCTAAAACACATGGATCTCTTTGGAATTCTTCTCAGTAAGCTGATCCTGCATTTTGCATCACTCTAACTCCCTGAGTCTGTTTCAGCTCTGCCAGGAAAGTCACTGTCAGGTCAACAGCTTTCATTTCCTATTGAGTTTTCCTAGAGAGTTGAGCCACATTTGGGTTTAGTCTGCAAGACAGTTCACAGGAGGAGATACAGGAATACCTCAGCCTGTCCCTGAAGTTTTCTCTGTCTGGTTCAGACAGATGGTGGTTAATTCACTGAACACTTCACTGAAGTGATGAAGGACTTTCTTCTTATTGTATTTAGTTTGCAGAGTGATCTCAATGCAGATAATCCTCTGAGTCAGGGATGGGGCTGATTTGAGCAAAAGCCCTTGAGTGCCACAAATATCTTTCCTTCCCCTTTACAGTTTCTTCTAATGCTCTTCTGGTCCTGTTTGGCTCAGAATCTTCCATACTCTCCAGAATTAAGAATTAACCTCATTGATTTATTTCCCTATTCCAGGGGCACTGGAGACAGATTAGAGCAGCCTTTGAAAAGTCCAAGGAGGAACCCAAAAGCAGAATTTGCTCTTCATCTCCTTGTCTATCTCTTCCTTTTCTCTGCTAAGCAGCTCAGCTATAACCAGAGCAGAAGATATGGATACTATGTAATGTTTAGGTTATAATTTATATTCTCATTATAGTCCTAAGTAAAAAAATGAAGATTTTTGAACAAGGTCCTAACTAATCTATAATTATGCTATTTTGAAATCATTTGAGAGTTTAAACCAGGCTAGGAATGGGTTTGGTTTTCTTGGTCCATGGTCTCAGCATCACTTCAGGACTTTTTCTGTTGGTGCTGAGGGTTGGGATTGGAGCAGCTGAGACCTGGATGTGGTGGCTCTGCAGTGGCTTTTCTCTGTGGCCACAGGGGAATTCCTGAGAGCAGCAGTTTGAAAAAGAACTTGAGGAACCTTCTCTGTCCTTAAAAACAACACATGCTTCAGCTCAGGAAGTGATATTCATTTGAGGCAATGAATTCCCATGGCTTGCCAAGTTTTTTACTCTCTGTTGATATTGAGCTTAGTAAATTACCACCTGGTTGTGCTTGGTACTTTCTCCATGTGTAGTGATAGAAATAATAAGCCTTGGGTAGTTGTGGAATGGATCCCAGGGACTGTGTGATAATTTTGCAGGTCATATTCATTTCCTGTGTTGGGTTTTGTTCAGGCAGAGATGAAAGGCTGAAGTCCTCCCTATGACCAAATCCTGTGTCTCTGCTAACTCCTTCTGCCCTGTTACATCTTGTCCTGTTTTAATTTGGCTTGGAGCTCCTCCTGATCAGCTCTTCTCCATCCCCAGGGAGAGCATTAGAGTGCAATTTATCCCAACCTCAGGTCCCAACATACGTAGACTCAAACCCTCATGGACAGTGCTCAAAGAGGCACAACAAACTGTTGCTGGACCCAGTGACCACATCAGAGCATCCCTCAGGGTCACTTGTTCCAGGAACACAACTATCAGTGGAGATTTTAAGGACAAAAGGTCCCAAAAATTCCCCTGCACCAAGAGCCTAGGAGAAGGGAGAGACCCACATCCTACTGACACTTCTCCCTTCCCATTTTGCTGAGTACCTTTCAGGTGGAAAGAGCTGAGAAAACAAGTCCTGAAGTAATATTCTCCTCTGTTTAAAAGGCAGAGAGAGAGAGAGATTATTCCCTCTCCTCTGCCTCCAAGCTGTCTCTATTTGCACATATTAAGTGGCTTTATTTGCTGTGGTTGTTATTTTGGGTCAGGACTATCTTTCCACACACACAATGGTAATTTCTCCCTAAATGGGAGGCATAACAGTGTCTGTGGGAATGAGCAGATCCTGGATGCTGCTGAGTGCTAGTAGCCTAACCATTTGTAGCCCTGACTCCTGCCACATGAAGTGCCTCTTACCAACACTCCTATGTGCTGCTGTGTTAGGGCTGGTGGAATTGGGCCCACAATATTATGTCACAAACCAGAAAACACACGACCCTCCACCAGCTCTAATGGCATAATAGGATAAGTGCAAGGGAGAAGCAGCAGGATATAATAGGTACTCAGCAGCCTCAGAGATTGGAGCCTCTCTAGTCACCTAGATAGGAGAAAGCTGCAAAACTAGGACAGCATAAGAACAGAGTGACAGTGTAAGTGCTCCAGGAGGTGGTTGTGGGTGAATTGAAAAATGCAGCAATATGGGATGTTATATAATAAATAATAACAATAATATCTGTGCTTAGGCCTGTTCAGCCTGAAATACTTCTTCACCCAGCTGCTTTGCAGAGCTCAGAGGAGTGTTGGGGCCTCTTTGGTATTAGGTTTCCTAATTCCTTCTCTGCCCTTGCTCTGTGAAAGCCTCTACAGGGTGTTTTGTGCTTTATTATGTCTGGAGTAGAGTGAAGCTTTCATCTGCCTTTCTCTTCCCAGAAGTCCTGAATTCCAGTTGCTCATGGCGTAGAGAGATGTGTATGAATAACCAAGGCCTTGTTTGGAAATATTTCCCATGCCTGAAAAGGATAAGATGGGTAGAGCCCTGGGCAAACAGACTAGTGGGTGGCATCCCTGCCCATGGCTGGGGGTTGGACTAGATGATGTTTGAGGTCCTTTTCAACCCAAATCCTGTGATTCTGTGAGAGAAACTGATGCCACAGGAGGGTTGGAACTAGATGATCTTTGAGATCCAGCCTAAATCATTCTGGGATTCTATGAGTGAAACTGTTGGCAGGGCAGGGCTGGAACTAGATGATCTTTGAGGTCCTTTCCAACCTAAACCATTCTGTGATTCTGTGAGTGAAACTGATGGGGAAACAGGAAATCAAACAGGGGAAATCCCAACCCTCCCTTCCTTATCCTCCTGACAGCAGAGCTCCTTCCTCCACACGCTGCTCCCACAGAACAGGGTTTGCTGCAAGTTGCAGAAATGTGAATTTATTTTTTTTTTTTTTTGGTGTGTGTAGTGGTTCCAGGCTTTGGTGTTGAACTCTATAATCTTTCAGGCCAAGACATGACTTTCTGGCACTCATTAACATATTTAAGCTGTGCTTTCTCTGCCACTCTTTGATGTAGACTCATCTTTGCTCCTGGCTTTGTGGCTTATCTATGTTCCTAATTTCACTTTTAACTTATTTGCTGACTTGGGTTAAGATCCTCCTGCTTAAGTGATGAGTCATTTTTCCTTGCAGAAGAATTTACATTTTTTTTTTTCCAGAGAGGCTCTTAGGAACAGGTTAAATGAACCATTGAGATGATAGAGAGAGAGAGAGAGATGCTGGGGAAAGTGGTAATGTGTGCTGAGATGCTGTTTTGTTACTCTCTGCTTCAGATTGCTCCTATTCAGTTAATTCCTTAGCTGTGGATTGCTGAGTTGTGCCTCTCCCTGCATTGTCTCCCTTTCCTGTAGTTCTTGGGCTGAATTGGTTGGAATTCATTGGTGTCTTTTCAGTTGTGGTTTTCCCTGCAGTGCTGTGACATCTAACAATAAAATCCACATTGTAGCTCCCAAAATTGCCAACATGGACAGAAAGATGCACAGAGGAATCTTTAGGAATAAAGCATAAGGTGTTAAAAAGTAGAGAATGAAACTTGTAAGTGTTGGATTCTTTACAAACTTTCTCAACTGGAGTAAGTGATTTTAGAAGGCAAATCTAGTTGAAACCCCTGAGGTATGAAACATAATAAATGTTAGGATTTTTAGACCCTTTCCAAGGGGAATATAATCTTTCCACAGCTTTGTGAGGTTTATTAAGGGGAAATCAATGTTCATTTTTGTCAATATACCATGGTGGAATCATTGTGCTCAATTACAGGTGGCCAGACAAAGTTACTAAGGGAGGAGCTGAGGGATAGAATCTGACTTTGAATCCAAAATAAGGAGGGAAGAGTTGTTCTTAGTGTTATCTTTGGGGATAATAGTTAGGATATCACCTACCAGTTTGGAATGAGAGGTTGAAATACTGATCCATTTTGTGTAGGCATCAGGTAAAAGCATCTGCATGCCAAGTGTGTCCTGCAGAGAGAGAGAGAGCAGGACCTGTTGAAATAACAGCTAACAGGATTTCAATGCTTTCTCAAGTTGTAATTAATTTCTGTCCCTCAACTCTTCCTTTTACAACTTGTCTGACCACCTGTAATTGAGCACAAGGAATCCATCATGCTGTATTAAAAAAAAAAACAACAAACCCTGTAAATGATGTGTTAATAACTGGGTTAAACCACACCATAATTCTGCTCATGCAAATGTAGGTTCTCACCTGGCCTATATTCCTGCAATATCAGGCTCTGTCCTAATTTCTGATGTGCTCCTCTCACAGCATCCCAAAGGTGAGATGCAGCAGTGCTGTCCTGCCTTCCAATTGGGAAACTGAGGCATGGACAGAGTTTAGATGACCTGACCAAGGTCAGGCAGAGCATGGTGGCATTTTTGGGTGGATCCTTGCAAAGTTTAGGCTCAAACCTTCCTCATGCCACAGTCATTTCTGCTTGCAGCATCTGCATTGTCCCTGGTTTGGGTGGGATGTATTGCTGGTGTGTGTGTGTGAGTACACACACAAATGCACAGGCAGCATTTGGGAATGTAGCTCAGTGCTGAGGAGGTGGTTTGGAGTGGGGTTTGTTATTAAACAGCCTCTCTGCGTGGGCAAACGTGTGTGTGTTTCTAAAAAACCAGGGGCTCCTTGCTCTCCTCCCATTTTAGGCCTCTATAAAAAGATGGATCACAAACATCCATATTCAAACCTGCCTTGTGCCTCTCCCAAGCTGGAAAAGACATTTTCCTGCAGCTGTGGGAAGCTCAGACAGTGTCACATGATGGGCTTCAATCACACTGAGCCCTTTTTAACTGCATTTGCACTGATTTGCTTCATCTAGAAGACGCTGAGTTCTTTAGCATTATTGATTCCTCTTGACTTATTGGGTGCATTAGTTGCCGTTGACCCTGGCATCTTGCTGGAGCAGACTGGGCTGTCATGTGATACTGTCTGGCTTTGTCCTTGTTCTCAGTCAATTCCTGTTTTACTCAGCAGATGTCTTTTGTTCCTGACAACGATTGCTCATCCGATTGTGCCTGGGTTAGCCCTGTCCTGCCTGGGCTCCTGTGTCCCAGCCCTGCCTGGCCAGACTCACCCCCTGCCCCCAGTCTGGAAACACCAGAAGGAGCTGCTTTGCTTGTGCTTTTTTTTTTTTGTTTTCCCCCTCCCTCCTTCTCCCCAGGGGTCTGGCTGGCTGATTTTTGAAGCTTCTTTCTTCTGTGGAAGGAAGCCAGTGAAAATAGATGAGTTTTTGGGAAGCACCTGGATCCCACCTTGACTGCTGAGCATCCATCCCTCCTTGGGTTTGATCAGAATCTGGTCCATAATAACTAAAAACTTTGGGTTTGGTTTGCTTTTGCTGCATGGAAATTCATTGCATGGACCTGCTAGAAGGGATGGGGGAAAAGTTCTGGATTTGTGTGGCAAATTTGGGAGCCTGACCCACTTCTTTTACATCAGCATCTGCTCAGTTTGGCAGCCTGGCCAAAGACAAATCCCTGTAAACCAAAGGAGAGTTCTGGAGTGCTTTAAGGGCCTTTAGGGCATTGGGATACCTTGTTGGGTGTATTTGGGGATGTTGGAAAAGGAGGGATCTGGCTACTGAACTGTGTCCTGGAATGTCTGAGGGAGGGAAATGGGCTTGGGGCAGGTGCTGAGCAGCAGAGAGGGAGTGAGAGCTCATCTCAGCCAACCCACAGCCTAAAGGAAGGCTGCTGAGGCTGCAGCCTGGGGTGGGAAAAGCTGATAAATTCTTGCTTGTCTAATGGCTTAAGAGTTGAAACTTCTCCTTGGATTTCAAGGTTTTGCCTCTAACGAGGATTTTAGGCTTTCGCTGCTTGTGGGGTACATGAAGTCTGGGCCAGACCAGTTCTCCCCCACTTCAGATGGGACTGGGAAAGTTTCTGCTCAATTCCTTGTGTGTTCTGGATTGCCTTTTCTCTCCCCAGAACGAAGCCAAAGATGAATAGGTGTGATTTGGGCAGCAGCTCACTGCTCCAGGCTGTTTGTCAGCATTGTGCTACCTCACTGCAACTTTACGTGTGGAACCTGAATCAGGTCCATAAAAGCTGCTCAGGGGCCCATTATTTTCCATTATTATTCCTTTTTGTTCCATTATTGCTTTTCCTCAGGAACTAAATATTTCTTCTTTTTAATTTAGTGTGGTTTCACTTAAACCCACACTTTTCCTACTAAAACCACCATAAATTACTCAGTTCCCACCTCACCTCGCTGACTGCAGCTTTGTTCACAGGGATTCTTGGGAAGGAGGGGAGGTTTTCTGTCACCAGTGGGAATTGGAGTGGGGAAAGGGCAAATTTAAATGAATAAAAAAAAAAAAAGGCTGTTAAAGGAAAAGGCTTCTGGTGGTGAACTCACCTCTTGGTCAGTCCTGTATGTGATCCCCCTCTTCTGGCTGCTGCTGGAATTGGATATGGAGGGAAGTGTGGACTAGCACACACAATAGAATTTGGGCAAATTGGATCATTTTCATCATGCTGGTGAAAGATCTTTATGGAATTCTAGAGCAGAGTGTCATTTTGCTGCGTTGGGATTCACCCTGGGATAACTCTCTGGCTCTGGAAGAGCTGCCTTGGGTCTGTACAGCTCAGCTCTGTTTCCCTTGATTCTATTTTTAGTGTCTCTTGCAGGGCTGGCAATGGGGGAGGATGGTTTTTTTTTTTTTCCCCCCTGTCTGGCACCTGGTTCCTAGGAGAGGTCAAGGTGTGAAGTGTTGCTGTTGTGCTCTGGTAGTGTTTTAAATTGTATTTGCCTGCATAAAAATCTTGATGGGAAGGAGGAGTTTAGATCCCAGAGCATCCTCAGGGAGGGGTTGTGTGAGGCATGAGTGGAAAAAAGGGGAAAAAAACCCACATCAAGTGGCTGATCTGTGTGCCATGGATGGTCCTGCTAGCTAAGAGCAAATCCATCGTGGTGTGTGGGGTGAGGAAGTGAAATGGGATCAGGTTTGGAACCTCTGGGCTGGAATTATCAGTGTTTTCCTGGGTAGAGCTACCATGATTTTATTGGGCTCAGAGCACAGGTAGAGGTAAGCAGCCAAATTTATATCCATATCTCAGTTCATCTCCCAGAAACTGAATCTAATCAGAAAGGTCATTGAGCTACAAACGTGTTCCTGACTAATTGTCCCACATCTGCCAACTTACTCCATCCTATTCCCTTCCCTTTGCAGCACTAATCACATTGCAGTTCGTAACCTCCACCCAGACGTTCTAAAGGAGGCAGGAAAATATTCCAGGGAAGGCATTGAATTACAAACTGGTTTAGAGGGAGGGAGAGCACGAAAAGTGAAGAGAGCTCACATCATGTCTCTCCTTCCCAGCTTAAGGAAGCAGCATTCCCTTGCTCTTACCCATCCTTTCCAGGGAGATCAGTGAGATAAACACACTTCTCTCTTCTTTTGTCCCTCCTGGACTCAATTTACTGCAACTCCTGGTTGCCCATGGCACAAGTGATTGGATGTGGATGTTGAACCCACTGTTGTATATGAAATGAACCAGAGAATCTTCCCAGATTCTTCTGGAAGAGAAAAATATCCTGTATTTCAGAGGGCTGCTGAAATGCTGACCCTGAAATGCAGCCCTGTCATAGAAAGAGGTTTCTTTTGGCTCTCTGTGTGTGCTCCTGTCACACATGGAAGTGTCAGACAGGAGCTGGTTTCACAGTTGTGTCAACTGGGGGTGACAGATTTTCCTTACTGGAGTGGGAGATGATCTCGGAGAGATGTAAATGCCAAAGCAGCCAGAACATTGCAAGGTAACTGTGTCCCATGTGTCCAAGAAAAGTGTCCTCTTGGCCTTGGGTAGGAGGAATTGTCTATGAGCTACAGGTTGATAAATCGGTTTGGCTTCAGCCATGAGATGATGTCATGAGTGTGTTTTAAGTCACCTCAACTCTGCTTCACCTTCTCCCTTCCCCTTGCAGTCTAAATAAATATGTGCAGCACAGTGAGGCCTCTGTGGCTGACAGTTCCTCTGGGAAATGCCACAACAGCAGGAACATTCCTGTGCCCCTTAGTGCTGAACCTGCTCTTCAATCTGGTGTCCCTCACCTCGAGGAGAAACACTGAGTCAAATCCTGCTGGGGACTGCAGGACCAACCCTGAGCTCTGCCATAATGTCTCCCTCTCCCTTTCTGCTAGGAAGTTTCCAAGGAGTAATAAATTCACTCCAGGTCTGCACTGAATGCAAAATTGATCAGACTGCAGGAGCCAGGGGGAATCAATCCAGGGGTGTGAGCACAGCACCCTCAGCAGCTCAGGCTGTGTGTGCCCTGCATACACATCACCTCCCTCCTCCTCCTCCTCCTCCTCCTCCTCCTGCACTGGCCCCTGCATGCCACACAAAATGGATTTTTTTTTTTTTCCTTTTTCTTTTTTTATGAAATCCAAAGGTGAACCGTGGCATTGGGCGATTCAGAGCCATCTGTCTTGTCAGGGCTCCTGTTGGAGGGGAAGGCACATGGGGTGGTTATTTGGAATTATTCCTTCATAAAGAACCACTGAAATCACAACCAAAGATGTTTCCCTCTGCGCCAGAGACATTTGCTTTTGGGTTGTTTTTATTTTTGGTTTTTTTTTTTGGTTTTTTTTTTGTTTTTTTGCCACAAAACCCTTCAGGTTCTCTTTCCCCCACCCATTCTCTTGCCCTGAAAGACAAACCAGTACACACAGCACATCCAGTGACATGTGTGTCACACACGTGTTGCTCTTATGTCACACACATGGTTTACACATGTTTTCATGCCACCAAAGAGCCACATCCTGCCAAGGTGCTGAATTATTCCCAAAGCAGCCAAGTACCTGCAACATAGACACACACACAGGGAGAATTTCAGAATTTCCCAGAGCCAGAGATGTCCTTTAAACTGACCCAATATAATAACCCACTAAAAGAAAGCAACAGATGCTGTGTCATCACCCACAGCTTTTGCTCCCCCAAAAAAGCTGGGAATGGGTTTGTTTGCCTTAGGTTTGGGAGTAGGAGAGGGCAGGAAGGTATCCAAAAAACCCCCAAAGGGGCAGAGTTAAGGTGGTTTTGGTAAGCTCTGCAGTGTCTGTATGTTTTTCAGCATTGATGTGTCATTGAGTGTATAGATATATGTATTTTTTTTTCTCTTGTCTTTTCCATTTTAATCTGATTCTCTTCTTGGGGTTTGGTTTTCTTCTCTCTTTTATTTTGCTGCAGTGTGAAGCAGGTTCTCAACCCAATCCTGCCATGCAAACTGCTCCAAAGTGCAAAGAAAATGAGAATACATTATCCTCCTCCTTTATTTTATACCTCCAAGAAATCACACAGGTTTTGGTTTTTTTTTTTTTTTTTTTGGAGGAGATGTCCCTCCCAGCCTACAAACTGTGCCCTTAGCCTTTCCAAGAGGCAAACAGCATCTTCCTTTTCTTCTTTCAGTCTTGCCTCATGCTGAAGAGCCTCTGTTTGGAGATCATGTCAGAGATGACAAAGCCTCACAACCCTCTTCTATCGCCGAAGAATCAATCAACCTAAACTAATACTTTAATGACTCCTTTTCCTCCCAAGGAAATAAATTCAGGCACACACACACACACACACAGAGAGGCATGAACAACAAAAAAAAATGCAATTTTTTTTTTTTTTCAAAGAAGCTAGAGGCTGAGGAGGACCTCGTCTGGTCAATGAAAGAAAGAGACGGATGTCTGGTGCCATGGCAATGGAGCAGGGATTACTTTGCACTGGAAAATAGGTTCTTTTTTTTTTTTTTTTCATCTTTTTTTTTCTATTCCAGTGCTAGGGTTTTTTTTTTTCTCAGGCAGCTAAGAGTTGTCAGTGAGTCTGAGAGGCCCATTTAGAGGAAAACGAGCCTCTGAGGAGAATTGAATGCTTGCTTTCAGTGGCTGCTGCTTGAACAGTCTGCTTGGCTTTTTGGGCAAGGCAGGATGCAAACACCCAGATTTGTTTGGAGCACTTGCCCAATCCCTGTGTGTGTGCATATGTGTGTATACATAGCCTGAAAAATCAGAGTATCTGGGTGCAGCCTTGGGCTGGAGGAACAGACATTCGTTTGGGAGGAACAGACATTAGTTTCATAGGAACAGACATGGCAGGGAGGATTGGAACTAGATGATTTATGAGGTCTATTCCAACCCCTAAAATTCTAGGATTCTGTGATGTTAGTTTTGTAGGAACAGACATGGCAGGGAGGGTTGGGACTGGATGATCTCTAAGCTCCATTCCAACCCCTAAAATTCTATGATTCTATGACATAAGTTTAGTAGGAACAGACATTAGTTTTGCAGGAACAAACATGGAAAGGAGGGTTGGGACTAGCTGATCTCTAAGCTCCATTCCAACCCCTAAAATTCTATGATACTATGACATTAGTAGGAACAGACCTGAACAACACCCTGCAAACATTTAATTGGCAAACCTATTTAACCTGTGCAGATCATAGAATCATAGAATTTTAGGGGTTGGAATGGAACTTAGAGATCAACCAGTGCCCTGGGCAGGGACACCTCCCACCAGAGCAGGTTGCTCAAGGCTTTATCCAACTTGACTTTGAACACTGCCAGGGTTGGGGCAGCCACAGCCTCCCTGGGCAACCTGGGCCAGTGTCTCACCACCCTCACAGGGAAAACTTCTTCCTAATATCTAACCTAAATTTCCCTTTTCCAATTTAACCCCATTCCTCCTTGTCCTGGCAGGTTGCTCCATTGGGGTATGATTCTTTGAGCATTTATCACTTCCCTTCCAGTGCTATTGTGGCTGATTTGGGCTGTGTTTAGCATTTTCTTGCCATCAGGTTGGATTTGGAGCAAGATGAATTCATTCCATTTCATGCAGGTCAAGGCATTGTTTGACGAAAGGTATTTGGGGTGGAAAAAAAAAAAAGCTGTTTGTGGTGATTTTTTACTAGGAGCACTTTGGTTCTGTGCTGCTTTCTCCCCACCCCCAATTCTGGATGTGTTTGGGGTTTTGGAAACAAGTTACAAAGTTCCAAATGGAAGAAAAATATTTTGCTTCAGATCAGGTTGTGTTGAAAAATTCATCTTAGCTCTCTAAACTTTTAACAAAGAAATTGGCCAGTGGAAACATGCTCAAGTGATGCTGCTTTAAATGGGTTTTTTTGTCACTGCCTTTTGAATTTTTGAACTTTGCAAGTATTTGGGCTTTTTTTTTTTTTTTTTTTTCTTTTTTTTTTTTTTTACCTTTTGGGGTGAAGGAAAGGCTCCTAGCAAATATCTGCCAGCCAAGAGATGAAGGTGTTCTCTGAGCTGTGAATCCACCCACAAGCCTCCAGGCAAGGAGACACCAAGTAGACTATTTAAAGCAGGTAAAATGAAATTAAAAGCTTTTAAGTGACTTTTCTAGGCTGGTCAAGGGATTCCCAAGTGACCCCTGGGGTGTCCTTGGTGTTCCTCTGCTGAATTTTCCTCTGTTCACCATTCTAGAGTGTTCCTTCCCATCACACACAGCAGACAGAACCCAGGAGTTAATTCCACAGCAATATGTGATTTTGTAGTGTTTTGGGCCTTCCCTAGCCAGGAATTGTGAAGGAATTGGGTTGATTTCTCCCATTTTAAGGACTAGGCAGTGTCCTAATTTGGCTGTTGGGTCATTTAGACACATATTTCACTGACATCAACAAGGGCACAAGTGGCAAAATATTTCCTTTCTGGTTCTGAGATGATGTGTTTTTTTTTTACCTTAGTAAAACTGCATAGGAGCTGAAATATGGGTTTGAGATATATTCATCTCATTCTAGACATGCAGTGCCTTTTGCATAGCAGGTCCACGTTAAAGCCTTGAAATCTGCTGTAATATTTTGTGCTCTCTGTCCTTTCTGGGCTGAGTAAATGCTCTAAGCTCTGTTGTTGTAAATGGTATGTGTCTCCTTTCTCCTGTCTGCAATGAAAAATAGCTCCTTGCTTTGATCTTCTCTTCATTTGCTAAAAAGTAACCCAAAATAATCCTTTTTTTATTTTATTTTTTTTGTTATATTGGGGGTAGGTGGTGAAATGTGGCAGGATTCAGAAAAATGTGACTCTCCTTTTCAGTGATTCCTAACTGTGAAACATAAAATCTCTGTCCAGGTAAAAAATTTGAGTTGTCATAGCAACAGCAGGATGGCTATTTATTTTTGGATTTCCATTTTCACTGATTTATTTAACACATTGACAATCCATTTATAATGAAGAGGAATTCAAGAGGGTTTTTGTTTCTGCCTGGGTTTGGACTGAGCCAAGGTTGGGTTACTTTTCACCAGAGAAAATAAGCAAAGATAAAAGAGGTAAATAAACCAGAAACCTTGTGGCTTTTGGGGGCTTTTCTTATAGGCAAATACAAGTGCTGAGGGTGAAATCTTGACTGACTTGTTTATTTTATGCTTTTTAGAAGAACCTTAGTGCTAGAAAATGGAACAAAGGGTTGAGCCCAGTGCAGCTGTGAGGCACAGGAGCCACAGATTCTCACCTCCACCTGCCCTTGCTGCATGCAAACCCTGCCAAGAACAGGTCAGCAAAGCCACTGGAAGTGGCTCCTCTGCTCCATCTCCTTGCAGAAGTCAGGGAGTGACCCAAGGCCATGGACAAAATCCATCTTTCTCATTCTGGTAGTGACCTCTGCTGTGCTCAGAGCAGTTCAGTGCACTCTCAGGCTGAGATTTCCCTGCTCTCTACAGTGTTTATGTACAACCAACCTCTGATTCAGGGTTTAGGAGGATTCCCAGAGCAGCCTGGAGTTTGGAGAGCCTAAATATGCTCCATGGTTTGGGTCTCTGGGTGATAAAAGTGGCCTTGTCTCATTTTGGGGTATTTGTGCTACAATGGGCTGTGCTATGTGTTTTCAGGAGTGGATCATTAGCAAGGGTGAGGCCAAGAGATGCTTGGCCAGTGATGTAGCTGAAAGGTTTTGTGTCTGATGATTTAAGCCATCCCTGGTTACAGTCAGCTTTGGGTCTAAGCAAACAGGTACCCCCAAAATGAGTGGTACCTGGGGATTTTCATAGCTTATAGCAGTGTTCAAAGAATTACAGAATATTCAGAGTTAGAAGGGACCCATGAGGATCATCCAGTCCAACTCCTGACCCTGCACAGCCCCAACAATCCCACCCTGTGCCTGAGAGTGTTGGCCAAACACTCCTGGAGCTCTGTCAGCCTTGGGGCCATGACCATTGCCCTGTTCAGTTGTTCAGTGCCTAAACACCTTTGGGGGAAGAACCTTTGCCTAATATCCAACCTAACCCTCCCCTGATACAACTTCAGGCCATTCCCTCAGGTTTTGTATTGGTCAAAGCACTTGGACAACAGTGAAATGCAACAAAACACACAAGAAATTCCTTTAACTTATGAATTCCTATATATCTTCCTCCCTGCAGATCTAATTTCAGTGCATGCCTTTGAATCCTATCAAATTTACCTGCCACACAAGCCAAATCAAGCTGCAGTGTTTGGTGACTCTTGAAAACATTGGAAGAGTGGGAATTTTGAGGCAGGTTTTGCAGAAGAGAGCAGTGAAATCTGAGTGGAATAACCCAGTGAGAGCAAACCCAGCAGATTTCTGCCTGCAGAACCTGTCTGGGAGTGCATAGACAAAGCAAAGCTCTGCCTGGGTTTTCTCACAGCCTGTCTTGCTGCTGCAAATTGCTCTGCACATTGGCTCCTCTCTGGGATTTGTTTCCTGTGATGGATTTGGGTGACTGAGATTGATGGCTTTAAAAGAACTAGTATTGATGACACATTTGTAAGGCTCAGGGAAAATTGTGAGCTTGGCAGATGCTGAGGAAATCTTCAATCATTTTCTTGTGTTATTGCTGGTTGTGGCATGAATTTGGGCTGTTTTCAAGACAGGAGGGCAACAGCTGACCAGAGTAAGTGCTGCACTTTGTGGCCAAAGCTGTTCATTTGGGCTGGGGTTTGGATCAGCCACTTGAGGAAAAGGTTATTTCTGCCTGGGATCTTGAGCATATAGAGAAGAGATTCCTATCCATCAGTCACTGGTGCTTCCCCCTTTTATCCTGGTGGAGCATCCAGATTGTCTTTGGGATTGAGAGTGGGGGAAGGGTGGGAAAACCCAAGAAATCAACTTCCAGACATAAATACAATATGGACAAGTCATAAACATTATTAAAGCAAGTCTATCCCTGCAGGGCAGGTTTTGCTTCATAATGCTTTCCTGATTGCGCTTCCGCAGCGCTGGGGAAGTGAATAGGGAGCTGATTAGCCATGGCCCATGATCTACAGCAGTGTAAAACTGTTCCCTTTGTATGCCAGGAGAGAACTTTGCATATTTACTGGAAGGGAATAGCCATCCTGCTTCTTATTCCCTCTTCAGATTCACAGTGGGCCTGATCCAAAACACAGCCATGTCAATGGGAGTCTTTGTTTGGGCTCTTCTCGTGTCCTGCATTACCATTGCAAAACCTGCCCTGTTTGTCATCTTAAATATACATGGCACAAATGGGCCTGGGATGGACATCACACCCCTCACTGACTCCTCAGACACTTTGGAAAACGGACAGATCAATGGAGAGGCAACTAGGAACTGTTTCTGCAAAGGCAGAATGGAAGGGGAAAATAATAGTAAGCAAAAAAAGACTCTGTGACATATTAACAGAATTGTCTCTAATTGTTTTTTGCTCAAAAAGCCCAAAACCCTTGAGAGAAATGCAAGTCCTTTTACACAATGCTTTCTTGGAGCCAGGCTCCAGTTGTCTAGTTCATCTGAAGGATCAGAGAAGATCCTGAGCTGGAAGGGACCCATAAGGATCAAAAGTACCACTGGGTTTGTTAACTGGCAGAGCCCAAATTGGATCGATGGGCAATAGTCAGAAGGAATCTTTGTGAATCTGGATAAATCATAGAATCATAGAATTTAGGGGTTGGAATGGACCTTAGAGATGATCCAGCCCCAACCCCCTGCCCTGGGCAGGGACACCTCCCACCAGAGCAGGATGCTCAAGGC
>NW_008658692.1:48667-52429 GCF_000695815.1 Acanthisitta chloris
CAGAACTGTGTGCAGTATTCCAGGTGGGATCTCATGAGAGCAGAGTAGAGGGGGAGAATCACCTCCTTTGACCTGCTGCCCACACTCCTTTTGATGCAGCCCAAATTTGGTGTTGGCAAGGAGATCCCCTAAAATTACCACTGAGTTTGTTAACTGGGAGAGTCCAAATTGGATCTGTGGTGAATAGCCAGAAAGACTCTGACTTTGTATATTGGTGTTGGCAAGAATATCCCCTGAAAGGCTATTTGTACTCAATAGAGTCAGAGCAGGAGAGAGTTGTTAAGCAGATGCACAAGGTGCAGTAGTTTCATTATTCAATTATGACAGAACTTTTCCCAACATCTTAATTAACATTCATTTGCCATGTATTAAAACCATTTTTGCTGCTAAATGTAAAGATCAGTGCTAGGAGCTATACATTCTGCAAGATAATTGCACCATGTAATTCTGGTGCTTCAACAATTTATACTGAAATATTGATGGATATGTTCCAACATTCTTTGGGGTTTTTTTTTTTTTTCCTTTCCACAAGCATATTTCATAATCTTTTAAATCTCTCTCCCCTGCAAACTTGAATGTATGAAGTACAAATCCTCTTATGTAATAGCAGTTTAATGCATCTGGATACTGCTAACCAAACAAAAGCATTTCAGAGCCATTTCTATTTCCAGAGCTAAGAGAAGTGGTGAACATAAGGTATTGTAAATATGAATTGATGAGGAATCTGCACTAGCAGAAGGGTATGACTAAGGAAAAGTCAAGGGCTCCCCTTTAATATTAGCAATATGAAGTATCTTTCCTGAATTTTCATGAGCATAACTAAGAATAAAAAAACCTTCCATGTTCAAATAGAAATTTAATGCTAAGTGACACTTTGCATAATCTCCTTAGGAGAAACACTCTGTAGTTTTACTCTCTGTGGTTCTAGCATTGACCCAAGACTTGGATAATGAGCTAGAAATGCAGTGAGGTTATGCAGAGCAATGAGGAGTATCTCAGGAAAGGAATCTCATCAGCAGTGGTTGGAACACTTAGTTCAAGGGGTTTGTGTGTTTGCTGTAAAACTCAGACTGGAATCAAGCAAATAATAGTCATTAAGAAGGAGTCAGGATAAAGCATTTGGTTGTGAATTGATACAAACTGTGCAGGAAGCTCTTGGGTTTGCTGGAGGAGGAGAGTGTTGGAAGATTTCTGAGTGCTGAGAGCTTTGCCTTGGGCTGTTGTGTTAATTGGCACAGAAGGGTTGAGGGGTTTACCTGTAACACTGCTGCTGGTTCTGGTGTGTGAACAAAACATGGACTGGAGAGAAAGATTCTGGAATCCAGCAAATGATCCTTGAATTTGTCAGAGTGTCCTGTTTAGTTGTGATCCTGTGATGCAGTTTCTGTTCCTGGTGATCTGGGCTTGTTACTCTGTTACCCACTGAGCATGTCATGCTATGATGTTTTGCTGCTCACCTGCAGAGTTCCCTTTCCTGCCTTTGTCTGACTGTTCTCTCTGTTCTGATGCATCTTTCCTGCTCTGTATCTCTGCTCCATCCCTGCAAGTGTTCCAGGCCAGGCTGGATGGAGCTCTGAGCAACCTGGGGTAGTGGAAGATGTCCCTGCCCATGGCAGGGGTGGGATGAGAGGAGGTTTAAGGTCCCTTCCAACCCAACCCATTCTGTGACTCTCTGGTTCCTGCATCCTGTCCCATCTGCTGAAGATTTAAGCAGGACTTGGAGAGGCAATAATTCCAAACCCTGCTAGTTGTCCCCAGCCCTGTCCTGGGAAGTCCCCTCACTGACAATGAGCCATAGATCAGCCTTTCTTCCCTCTAGTCTTTGGCTTCCTCTCTAAGCCCACTAAGATGGATCCTTGCTGTGATAATGGTGCTGACATTTGCTCACCAGGAACTGGCATGAGACCATCATTTCATGTCCTATAGGTCTCCAGTAAGAATCAGATGCTAATGAGTGCCAGCCCATTAGAGGCCTGGCATGCACTCCAGCTCCAGTGTCCTAAACTTGGTGTCCTGAGCCCATTATCCATTGTAGCTGCTGGGGATTGCTGCAGCTTGCCCTGTCAGCAAAGATGTTGCACAACCAGGCAATGACCACCCAGGGCTATTCTATTTGGGCTAGATGCCATCTTTTCTGGGCAAGTGTACAGATCATGTCTCAAACTGTGCCAGACACACTGTTTGTGGTTCATTTCTGCTTGTGAGCCTGGCTGAACAAAAAAGGAGATGTATATGGAGAGACATATATATGTATGTATGTAGCAGTGGTGTTCGTGTACAATCTGACACCTGGTAGATGGTCCTTGGGGATTATAACCAGGCACCCACTGCTGTACAGCATGTTTTGGCAACCAGGAGGGGTGGCAAATCCCATGCCTGTCTTTCTTCTGCAAGTCTTCATGTTTCTTTTTGGCACAGCCATGCAATGAAGAGCAAGATGCAAATACTGCCAAAGCTTCTTGTAGAATAGATGACATTTATATTGTTATGCAGTTTGCTGATCTAAACATACCATTGCCTTGCCTCGATAGCCCAGGGCAAGTGCTAATCAGCTTGTTTTGTGGGCACTGTGCCATCTGAAAGGGGGAACACAAATAGAGACAGTATGTGCATCATCTAGGAGCGATGCAGGAACACGATTCCCAGCTGAGAGTAGTGAAATGTGTCTGTCTCCTGAGCATGCATGTTGGCATGGAAAAGAGAAGTGACAGCGTTAAAGAGAATGGATTTGGAATAAATCAAGGTTATATTCCTTAGCTGCTTCAAGCTAGTTTTCATTATATAGGTCACGTCGCCAAGTGATGTTCATGGGCTGAGCTGAAAGCTGTGGGGGCCACTGAATTTGATCTGCTGAGGATCTGACCCTGTGTGACTGTTCTCCATGAGAGACTTTCCTTCTCTCTGTGTCCTCTGGGGCATCATCAAAGGCTCTTTAATCTCAAAGGTAACATGTAAGTTTGGGTTCATAGTTTCATAGTATGTTGAAGGGGTTGGAATGGAGCTCAGAGATGAAGATGATCCAGCCCCAACCCCTGCCCTGGACAGGGACACCTCCCACCAGAGCAGGTTGCTCAAGGCTCATCCAACCTGGAATGAACTCTGCCAGGGTTGGGGCAGCCACAGCATCTCTGGGCAACCTGTGCCAGTGTCTCACCACCCTCATATTACTGTATTGTCTTCAGAGCTCTGTTGTTGCTGGGCACTTTGGCCTCTGTGTGCTCAGCATCACCTCCTGTATGTAACAGGATTTTATTTCATTAGTATCTTAGTACTAAAGGCTTTAATGAAGGTTTCCTGGAATGGCAGGTGTGGTGGGACAGCTGGAATGCAGTGAGGAATGGATGGATATGGCTCTGTGACAACGATGTTCATGGAAAACAAGGAGAGAGAGAGTTGTGCTTTGTGCCAGGGAGTGTTGGGATCAGAGTGGGAAGGCTCACAAAGAGGGTGTCATGGTGAGTGGGCATTGCCTATGAACCATCTGACTGAGAGGAAGAGCTGAATGCCTTTAAACAAATGGAAAAAATCTTCTGCCACTCTAAGAAAGGAAAATCTGCTTAGCTCTCAGGGGAGGGGAAGCCCCAACCTAGGAGAGTGGTGCAAGGCTGGAGCAGGTGCCCAGTGAGGCTGTGGGATCTGCATTCTTAGGGATTCCCAGGGACACCAGCAGATGCAACTTTGAGGCTAGCTGTGTGTTGAGTAGAAGGATGACTTAGGTGACTTCCAGCTGCCTTGTACAACCTCTGTGTGAAATACTATTTC
>NW_008658692.1:52445-63784 GCF_000695815.1 Acanthisitta chloris
TAGCAGAAGATGAGGTGGAGCCTTTCCATCCTCATCCTCTTTCAGTAACATCTGAAGTACCCTCAGTGCCATCTACTGCCTAGACAGGAGTGTTTTTGAGTTCCTTTTGGTGATTTGGCCCTTGGCCCAGCCTTTTGGAGAGATAATCATCGTTCACAGAGAGGTTTTCAGTTGACTATAGCCTACACTTTATATTTCACTGTGTAATGGAACCTTCCATACACTCAATGAAAACAATTTACAGAGCTAATTGCTGAACTCTGCAGATATCATCCTTTAAATGGGATATGTTAGATAAGAGTTTATGTTAAAAAAAGGAGAAATGTTCCAGAGGAAAATTATTGTTTAGAGAACGTTGATTTGCATGAATTAATGTTTTCACTTCAGCTGAGAGTTAAAAATGGATCCTTAAGCTAAGCCACATTTTAGTGTAACATAAATGCTTCATTAGCTCTGGTGTGAGCTGAAATCCATTGTTTGTTTGCTTTTTCATGTCTTCAAACTCCTCTTGGCTTTGGGTCAAACTGTACCAAAGATTTAATTCTTTTAATTAAAAAAAAACAAAAAAACAACCAACCCTCCATGGACTCTGAGGATGCCTTGGAGTTCTCATTGTTACTGACTCAGCTCAGACAATCCTCCCCACCCTCCTGTCTCAGCCTACTTATCAGTGGAATTAGGGCTGGTGGTAATGATCCTACCTGACACAGTTGTGGCAGAAATTAACTGATGAATATTTGCACAGTACAGTGTTTGCACAAAGGTGGTGCATGACTTGTGCTGCAGGAGCTGCCATCTGTCACACACACACAGCTCTCTCACTTTGAAACAGCATTTTGGGCTTGCAAAGTGAAATAACTTTGGCAGAACTCAGGGAATTATTTTTTTTTTTTTTGGTGGCTGTTTTTATAACTTGGTTCTTATAGTTTAAGTCAGGTCTGTACCTGTGGCTTTATTTGCCCTATACTTTGAGGTTATAGCACCAAGTGTCTATGGAAGAGGTTCAGCACTGTTGAAAAGATGTTGGTAATGAACTAAACATGATATTGGAGTTTAATTTAAATGCATTTTCTCCCATGTAGCTGAGGGTTGGCGACAGATTGAGAGAGAAGGAAGAAACCACAGGATTGTGTTTTAAAGCAGCCCAATGGAACAAAGGGTATGTACAGTTGTTAATTAGCCTGTCATTTCTGGCTTGATTGTGTTTTGAGGAAGGTTGGAACTTCATATATATCCAAAGAGGAAGGGACTAAGGAGGATACTCACATGTGAACAGAGCTGTGCTCTCCAGCAGTCAAAAACTCAGCAAAATGTGGACATCACATCTAATTCCACTCCTGACTCTGAATTTCCTTCTCTTCCAGAATCTACCACTGCTGGGCAAATCCCTTCTGTGAACTGCACCACAGAAGCTGCTGGTTCCAGTTGCTCCTTCCCATTGCCAAACAGCCCAGGGAGGAGCTGTTTATAGGTGAGATGTTCCATCCTGTCAACCACTGAGAAGCTTTTGGTTCCTTTCTCTTCGAAGACCTTGCCAGTTGTGAATGGAACTGGTAATTAAGAGCTCAGAGACTTTTTAGCCCATTGATGGACAATGTTTGTACAAAGGTGCTGTAAGTCTGTGATATATTCCACAAATCCATTGCTGCTCCATGGTTAGAGTGACAGATTTGAACCTGAAATTAGGGGGTTGGAACTGGGTGGTCTTCAAGGTCTCTTCCAACCCAAACCAAGGATGTCTATTAACTACAACATGGACTTGAGTTTCACTGAAATCATTCAAAACTTTCCTTATTTTATTTTCCACCCACCATCCTGCTCAGAAAATTGGACTTATTTTTGAAGTCCTTAATTAAGGATGGAAATGTAGTGTTAGGCAGATGCTGTCATCTTCTTCCTACCCCTCCAGCAAAACCCCATGTGCAATGTGCTTCCTTGAGCTCTGAAGCTGGAGAAGGGATGTCAGTGCTCAGCATCTGCAGCACATACCCAGGGACTTGCAGTCAGATGAGTCACTTTGCATGGACCAAGTTTAACCCCAGAGAGAAAGTTACAACACAGGAAGAACCCCCTGAAAACAACAGGAATTGGTACAGTATTTGGGCAGTAAACACAGGTTAGAACACTCTGCGTATTTGCTTTAATCCCCTCTGGTTCTATTTTGAATTGCTGTGTTTCTACTTACTAAACCACTTTCCATTTTCACTCTGTTTCACCCTGCCATAAGGAGAAAAGGATATTTTGGAAGCTGGAAAACTGCCACTTGCACCAGAATGGCATTGCCACTAATTTTTGCAAGTTGCTTGAACTGAGCATTGCCACTCTGAAAGCTCTGACAGCCTCTTCTAGGATTCCCCCTAGAGATCTCCACCCTCCTGCAGGGCAGGACAAGCCCCAGGTTACAGCACTTTTGTTCCTGAATGATGGAGAGGATGAAGGAATTTGGATTTTTGGGCTCACAGATTCAGTGAGCCCAAAAGATCAGGAGTGCATCCGTAGTGTAGAGGATGAAAACTGACTCTGCAATGTGGAACGATGTAGTTTAGAATTCCTTCAGGCAAAGGTCAAGCCAAAAGCTTCAGCTTGCCATGAAACCAGACTTCAGGAAGGGTTTGGCTTTGTGGCATGTGGGCTGGGTTGGGAGAGAGGTGTTTGTGCCAGTCCTAGCCAGGAAAAGGTCTGGAGAATCCTAGAATCACAGGATGGTTTGGGTTGGAAGGGCCCTAAAAGATCATCTAGTTCCAAACCCCTCCATGGGCAGGGACATGTCAGTGATGGATGTTGCACAGAAGCAACCTGAATGGTAGGTGAGAGCAGGAGATGAGCCTTGATTTCTTTTTTTCTTAATCATTTTTTGTTTCCTCCCAGTAGAACGAGATATTCCAAGGGTTTTGCTCCTGTTCTGCCTTATGTTTCAGTGTGGTTTAGCAGGCAGATTGTCACACTGAGAGAGAATCTCCAAACCTCTCACCTAGTGAAGCCTCTTTTATAGAGCAGTAAACAGATCTCACTTCTGCTTCTTTATTTTGTTTCCTTTCTCCTTGAGCCACAATTTGGGAAAGTCATTTCATGTCACCTAGTGAGTCTTAACGGAGGCTTGAAGAAGGAGGAAAAAACCCCTCTTGTGTCTGCTTGTTTCTTAGGTACACCACATTGCCCACAGCTCGTCTCACCACTCCCACAGCAAGTTTGTGTAAGTCCTAAAATAATTTCATGCCTCTGGCCCACAAATATTCCCATTTGGTCAGCCTTATATAGAGTAATTACTGTTTAACATGGCACCACAGCTGGCTCAGGGCTTATTTTGGGGGTAGGAGATATAAAAAGCTGTTTGTAAAGAAAAAAAAAAAAAAGGGGGAATAAATAAGATGACTGACTGTACTTGTTGATGTGTCATTCTAAACAAATGAGTCTCAAAACTTGTTAGTTTGCTTATTCCTTTTCACTTGTTTGGCTTGTAAGAGTCAGGCCTTGGTTTTGGTGCCAAAGGCATTTAGCCAGTCTGGCTAATTTAGAGCTGTCTTCATTTCCCCAAACTCTAATTGTTAGGCACTCAGGTGTCGTGGTGGTACTGAGGGAGCTCTGTGGGGTGGCACATGCTGAGTAAAAAAAGAGTCATGGTTTAACCAGTGGAGCCATGGGAAGTTCATTTTCCTGAGCAGGTGAAGAAGCATCACAAGGGAAAGGTCTTGGCTCTGTGCTCCCCTCCAAAGAGGTCTCTGAATGCTTGTGCTGTGCACAGAGCAGGCAGCTCCTTCCCACAGCTCTGCCTGGTGTCAGGAGAATATTTGAAGACCAATGTGAGTCCAACATCAAAGTTCCTTCTCGTTTTAATAGCTTTGATAGATACATGTATATTTATACACACGTTATTTTATGGTTGGGCATATATGGGGATATCTGTGTGTGCAGCCAGAGAAACAGCAACTGGAGCTATGTATATACATGTGTCATTCTTCATCTGCCCCAAAATACAGGTGTCTCTGTGGGAAACGAGTTGTTAAGCTGTTTATTGGACCAGAGTTCAGGAAGTTGAGAGTATTATATTCACTTATACAGTTTCCCATGCTGGCTTGGTCATTTCACCTCAAGATTTTTAGCCTCCCAAGCTGTTTCACAGGAGACCCCAATATTTTTAGTAGTCATAGGAAAGAATGTTTGTCCCCTGGGACAGAGCAAGTGGCTGTGGATCAGGACTCAGGGTTGGGTTGTCTTTTTCTCCTGATTTTATGGCCTGGGACGGTTCCTAGGACTCTTCTGTGCCTCTGTTTAATAGCAAAATGGGACTAGTAAGATCGAGTTACCTTGCAGAGAACTATTTAAAGATGAAATTGAAGTTTGGAGACCTTTTACTAGCTTTTGGCATCAGAGAAACAGAGCAGTTCTGAGAAATATTCCTGTGGTTTGGCTTCATTAATGAGCTGAACTTCTTGAGAGATTGTCTTAATGGAATGGAGCTGGGAAAGAAACCAGGAGCAGATAGACAGGGACCAAATCCCTTCATGGGCAGTTATACAATGTGCTAAGTAAGGAGAGCTGTAGCCTTGGATTTATTTTTCTTGTAAAAAGGCCTGCAATGCATATGGAAAACAGTTCCTATAACAAAAACAACAAGGCAGCTGATCTTGCAGTGATTTTTTTTTTTTTTCAGGCAAGACAAATGTGAAAAGAAATATATTGGGAGTTGTATCCTTCAAACTGGGAATCTGAAAACAGAAATGGGATGTGGGAACAGAGGCTGTTGGCTCAGAAATGGCTCTCAGGTTTCTTGGCCTACATCATGATAAGCAGGATTGGAGTGAGGAGATAGAACTGTGGACACAACTTTTCCTTAGCTTGGGCAGGAATCAATCCTATTAGATGGATATTATGAATATCCATCCTCTTATTTCTTATATTCATACATTTCTTACTGTTTTTACTCCAGGTTGTGCCTGCTGAGTGTTGGAGGTGAAGAGAACAACATCCTCTTTGCCTCTTTTGGTGAGGACATCCAGGATGGAGCTCATGGGCAGCTAAGGGATCACACCTGTCTCCACCTAAGAGATCACATCTGCCTCCTTAGGAGCTGGAGAGAGCAGTCCACAGCCAACTCCTTCCACCACACCAGCTCTGCTTTTCTCCTTGGATATTTCCAACATATTCCTGGTAAGAACCTGATTATTTTCCCACTTAACAGCAAATCTAATCAGTGCAGGTAACTGTTGTGGTGTAGGCACTAACAGGAAGAATTTTGAAGCCAGGCTGTTAGACACTGAAGCTTTCCCACTGTAGGTTGCTCCTTGAATTAGTCTGAGAGCTTCATTGTATTTAAAAAGCTTTTATCGATCAAAAAGGCTTCACTGCCTGCTGAGGCAGGTTTAGCTCCTGATAGAAGTTCTTATCAGAGTTCATTTGTATCAGCTTGGTTGTTGCTTAATTTCATGCTTTTCTCCTCTGAAAGGTAACTGGGAAAGATTCACATGGTTTAGAGATTGAAAAAAAAGAAAAAAAAAAAAAAAAAAGGAGTGTAGGTTTCCTTCCAGTCCATTAATTTTCTTTCATGGAGCTCTGTACCAGTTTGAGCACACAATTGGGAGGAATCAAAACACAGACATCTAGACTATTACATAAGATCAAAAGAGAACAGATCTGTTTTGAAGCTGGGCATGATGTATTTGTCCGAAGCCATGGACAGTTTTGAGAGCTCAGAACATTCTTGCTGTTCTGCCTCAGGATGAAACTTAGATCATATGAACTGGAGAGAGATCCCAAAATATTTGAAGGCATTTAAGTAACTGTAGACCTAATTCAAAGTTCTTTTCTGAGTGAGGCCAAGCAGGGATTTGAACCTGATTCCTGTGCACGGTCTTTTCTTCTCTTTCCTCCTTTTAACTCTGAGTTGCATCTTATATTAAAGAAACCATCCCTGTGGATTTAAAAAACATGGATTTATTCAGGTCAGACACTTAGAATTTTTTTTAACTGACCCAATGTTTTGTGTCCAGCCACCCCTGAAATAAATAAATAGATTAGCAGTGGAAATTTCCATAAAAGATTTTCCTGTCTTGCCTAATAGTTTGTGTTATTTTACAATAGTTATGACTCTTCCTAACTGAACCTCTGTGTAATGTAAGGACAGAAAGCAAAGGGACTGTCCAGGCTGGGAGGATGTAGTGTTTAGGGGATGGTGTCCATCCAATGGATCCAACCACAGAGGATGACTTTGCTGGGTTCATTGACCTCTTGTAGTCTCTCTGCATGGCTGTTAGGAACTTGCTAGAAGCTGGACAGAGCTCCTCCTGCTACCACTCACTTGCTGTCCTGGACAGAAAAGGAAACACCAGTTTTTCTTCCCCAGTCCGGATGCTGACTCACCTGTGTGGGGAAAGAAAATAGCCAAAGGGTTCAGTTCACTACAGTCCCAGTGTGCCTGGGGAGGTTTCAGCAGCTGCTTTGCTTGGGCAACTCAAACTGCACAGCTTTAAGCCCTGGGGCTGGTTTGGAGTTACTCAGCCTTCACTTGGTGTGTTTGATGCCTGGTGCTCGAGGTCCTTTTCAGAAGTTCTTCTCACAGTTTGGTTTAAAGCCAGTGGCAATGTCTAGTTGCTTGGTGTGGGAGTTTTGTTGATGTATGGTGTCAATTCAAGCCCGTTTTGCTTGTAGTTGGAAATGTGTTGCAGCTCATCTGGAGTTCAGCCTGGAGAAGAGAAGACTGAGGAGAGAACTCATGGCTGTTTACCACAAGGGAGGGACAGTGCTGATCTCTGCTCTCTATCACTAGTGACATGACCCGAGGGAATGGCCTGGAGTTGAGTCAGGGGAGGTTTAGGTTGGGTATTAGAAAGAGGTTCTTCCCCCCAGGGTGTTTGGGCACTGGAACAGTGGTCACAGCCCTAAGCCTGACAGCTCAAGGAGTCTTTGGCCAACACTCTCAGGCACAGGGTGGATTGCTGGGGTGTCCTGTGCAGGGCCTGGAGTTGGACTGATGATCCTTGTGGGTCCCATCCAACTCTGACTATTCTGTGATTCATCTGCCTCTATATCTGGCCCCAAACCTGTGCTGCTCTGGTAGGTCATGGAACTGTCCCACTGCTGCTGTGTCTCACTGCCCACTCAGAGGGTTCCACCAGATGAAGGAACCACTGTTCCCAGATTTATGAGGCTGGAGGTGACCAAACAGCACTGATGTGGTAGCTGACTGTCATCAGCCACCCTGGTCCAAGCCAGGACCACTTTCTCTAGCTTGGGGGCAGTTTATATGCTCTCTGCATGCCCTAGAAGGTTTCCAGATGCCTTCAGACCAATCTATTTTCAAAAGCTTGTTGAAGAGGCATCACTTATGGGACTATATATACTATGGTACTTCTCCTTATTTCCAGAGCTGCCTGCCCTAGTGAGCACCAAGCTGGGGACACCAGCTCAGACAGGCCACTGGAAGGAATCTCTGTGCTCAGACAGGCCACTGTGGAAGGAATCTTGAGTGGTGCTGGCTGTGGCACTGCAGTTATCAGCCTGCCATCCATCCCCACCTCCGTGGCCACGGCTGTACAGCTTGTCCCTGCTGCTCTGAGTGCAGACAGAGGCAGCAGAGTCTGAATGCAAATGCAGCACAGCACAGCCCTGTTCCTTCTCACCAACTATTGATTACGTGTCTGAGTCGCTCTCCCCTGGTAATAGGCCATAGGCAGAAGGCAGCAGGGCGAGGAGGAGGAGGAGGAGGAAAACCTGTCATGATGGTTCGATGCAGCTGGTGAGCCAATGGGAGGAGAAAGCCTGTGGATTGGGCTGGGAGAGAGCAAGGGTGGGGGGACTGTCTTAGCAACAGCAGAGAGCAACTCTTCCCCCTCCCATCCTGCAAGCAGGCTGGAAAGTTCCTGATGATGTCCCTTAATGTATTTGTCTCGCTCATGCCAAGTTTGTACGTGATCTGTGTGACTTTGCTGCCTGTGCTGGTCTATCCCTCTTCTCCAGGATCCTTTGGAGAGGGTAGAAAGGAACCTTTTCTCTATCTGTCCTACTAAAACCAACTAGTGAGCTGAAGGTAAAGGGATCAGCTGCTCGATTCATTGCTGTACGAGCCCTGAGAACAAAAGGGAGTGTTGTATTATCTTTTTTTGTGGTTGGTATCTCCCTCTTGACATCTTTCCAAGCCTGTCTGGTGTTCAAACAGCAGTTTCTCGCCAGTCTGTTGTGCCAGTGGGAGCTGAGTACCTTGACTGGATTCTCCTCTCTGCTAAAGAGTCCTTAGATGAAGGCAGGTGAATCCCTACCCTTTAAAATCCACCTCACTTTGTCAGGTTTCTGGGCTCTCTGGTCTGGAAGAAAAGCTTTCTCAGTTGAGCCCTCCCTGTGACCTGTGGCTGAGAAAAGCCAGTCCAAGGCCCCATACTGCTTTGCTTCTTATCTGCCTTACAGCAGGAAATGTTCTTTCTGTCTCTTTGCCTCTCTCATGGTCAATCTATCATTGGTTTAACCAACCAAAAATGGAAATGGCAGTTAAATTTGCCCAAACCTTTTGAACACTTATTGGAACCAAACCTTGGCACTTGCAAATGACCTTCACTGTCCTCCTTTCACCTGCTGCCTCCTGCTCAGAAGCACTCCCAGGTTTATCTCCCTATTTGCATGCTGATAATAGACATAGATTTTGTAGGTCCTGCATCTGTCCAGACGGTCGGGGACAATAATAGCAGCACCGTCGGGACCAATATATATTGGTCTTAGGAGTGTGTCCAATAATGTCTGGGTCAGGGAGCCTTTAACTGCAGTGTCAGGGAATTTAGTCAGCTGTCATCACTTCTTAATTAAAAATAGCTGAGACTCACTTACATTCCATTGCTGTGTGTTAGCTCATTTGTCATCTTGTCCTCTGCTCTCCAGCAAAGCCCCTAAACACCTTCAGAACCAGACAGTGCAGAGAAATTCCTGCAGCAGGTAAGGAGGAATGAGCAGAGAGTGGCTAAGCCATGCCATGAGCTGCTCTGCTCAGGGCTTGAGCAGGATTCAGAGGGGATGAGGACACACAGCCTCCTGCAGTCTGAAATGTTCTGTATGTATTTTTTATATATAAACACAGCCCGTGACATGTGTCAGGAAATAAATCAAACAGTAACTGTCCTGGGGTTACAGGAAACTTTCCTTGTGGACAAACCAACTTGCATTTTGCCAGCTTGAGTTTCCAGCATCTTCCTCTGTGGCTTGGTGCTCCCAAAGACAGAATGTTTTTTTTCACTGTGATGCACTCAGAGTTTTCTATGTACATAAGTGATTGGATTCCTAATTCCATGCTAAATGGAATGTGGTGCTATCTGTGATTGCTATCACCTTCCAGTAGCTTTCACTAACTTGTGATATTCCTAAGGGGACAGGGAGATTGGGAGGTTACACAGAGGTTCAGAGGTTCAGGAGCTGCAGAGGGAAATAAATACCATGCTGGAATATCATTACTGAAAGAAAATGTATCTCCTTCACCCTGCCAAAAAAAAAAAAAAAAAAAAAAAAAAAAAAAAAGGTTTTTTTTTGTTTCTAAAAAAAAAAAAAAAAAAAAAAAAAAAAAAAAAAGAAGAAGAAGGATTTATTGTGATTCTCAGAGCCAAGGGAGAGTTTTTGGCATAACAAGACTTTTTCTGGCTTCCTTTGCACGAGTAAATCAGAGGTGGAAGGGCATTAGGGTGACTAACTTCCTGAACTGGAAGTTGCATCCGGATTACCATATTTAATTGCCTGTGATTGACCTGTCTTCCATGAGCTTTGCTAATCCATTTTCGAACCTGGTGATATATTTAGCCTCCACAGCCTTGGGTGGTGATGAATCCCACCCTTGCAGCAATATTGTTTGAAAGAGTCCATCCAGGATGTCCTGTACAACACTATCAACCTGTGCAGGGAGTGAATGGATGGGCCTTGCCAGGGCTTTGGATTCACTCAGCCCAAATCCATGACAATTCCCCCTGGGACCACTCGAGAAGGGACCAAACTTCCTGTGCATCACCACTCAACTTGGGCTCAGTGGCCAACTGGGACCAGTGGGAGCTCCCACACAGGGAAGCTCCTGCACTCCCACTGCTAAATGTGGATTTTTTTCTGGCCATTGAGTTATTTCAGAATATTTTCACAGAACGTTTCATGCTGCAGAAGGTTATGTGTCCTCATCCCCTCTGAGTTATGCTGAATGTGTTGCTGCTGACTTGACCAAAGGTCCAATGATGCCTATTGATGTTCTAAAAATGTTCTTATTTCCTGGAGAGGGGAAATTCACCTCAGCTCCTGGGATATACCTTGTTTAATTTAATATATTGGCTTCAATCTGGTTGAGGTTTTTTTTTTTTTCCTGAGTCCAGTTCAGGTTTAATTTAATATGTTGGCTTCAATCTGGTTGAGGGTTTTTTTTTTTTTTTCCTGAGTCCAGTTCAAGAAAGCTGTGGAACAATTTATAGGGACTCATAGAGAAGTGAACTGATTTGTCTCAATATTGTTTGGGGGTTTTGAGTTATGCTGGGACAGGAAATCAGAAGTAACAGGTGGAAGCTCCTCTGAACCCCAAAGCATCAGGCTAAGGACAGAGCTCCATGTTAGTCAAGATATTTTCACTGCAGAGTTTTTTTTTTTTAAAAAACTAATTAAGCTCTGATGACTTCAGCTGTATTTTCAGCCTCTGATTAAGGCCATGCTACTAATTAAACTCTTGAATTATTAAAAATGCAAATAGTCAGACCTGTGTGCAACAGCAGACTTGCTTTTCCATGCTCCAGAACAATTTGGGCGCCACCCCTGTGGTTCCCAATTTTTTTTTTTTCCCTTTTTTTGGTTTTTTGGTTTTTTTTTTTTTTTTTTTTCCTCCTGGCTGCACTCCCCTTGCTGCAGAACTGAACAAGTCACTGCTGGGGTGGAAATGTCTCCACTGCCTTGCAGCTAGACAAGGAAGTTTGATTAAAACCCAGCAAAGTTTTGGAAGGAGCTCTGGGTTTCTTGACATCCTGACAGTGGCATTTTGGCTGAATGAGCTGTTGGGATTGAAATACCATCGAGTCCTTGGAGAATGAGGCTGACTCCCCTTGCTGCAGAACTGAACAAGTCACTGCTGGGGTGGAAATGTCTCCACTGCCTTGCAGCTAGACAAGGAAGTTTGATTAAAACCCAGCAAAGTTTTGGAAGGAGCTCTGGGTTTCTTGACATCCTGACAGTGGCATTTTGGCTGAATGAGCTGTTGGGATTGAAATACCATCGAGTCCTTGGAGAATGAGGCTGCTTTCAGCAGCAGAACTCTTGGAGCTGCTTTTGAGCTCTCTACTTTGTTGTCATAGTTCAAGATATGAACCTGGCTAAATTATTTAGAGCCCTCGCTGTCCTCTCAGATC